>NW_012104321.1:296654-320652 GCF_000951045.1 Mandrillus leucophaeus
TCATTATATTACCCAGGCTGGTCTCAAAATCCTAGGCCCAAGTGATTCTCCTGCTTCAGCCTCCCAAAGTGTTGAGATTACAGGCATGAGCCACCATGCCTGGCAGTTTATCATTTTTTATTCCAACTTACAATATTGTGGATTTTAGTTCTGATTTTATGCAGCATATTCTCTTTCTGATAATTACTAAGAAAATATTGCCTAGATCTGTGAAAATTATAAAACATGAATATTTCAAACATTAGGGGATATTAAACCTTATAGGGTTTATGTCAATAAATTTTACTCTATTTAATAATATGGTTTTGTTACAGCAGTACTTATTAAGCTTTTCCTCTGAGTACAATGAACAGTAGAGGTGAATGAATTTGCATCCTCAGAGATCTATGGGACAAGTCCAAAGCAAGCTGCTATGACCTATGTACGACACATTTTTAAGTCTAGTGCTAAAGATAAAAACAAAAATCATGGTAATTTTATACAAGAAAAAATACAAGTTGAATTAAAAAGTAATAAAAATTCAAATTTTTCCTCCTAAATTATCTAGCAATTTAGTAGTCCTGAATATGAATGAGTGCCTTGGTACAAGTACCATATATTTAAGAAACTGGGCAACGTCTGAAAATCTCAAAACACTGAGGGAAGTTATATTCCAGAAGAATTTGTTTTGAACCAGAGAGAAAGGATGCTTGGAATTAAGATCTACAGGAAAAGGCAAGTCTAGAACAGGACAAAACACTCACTAGGCAAATGTCATAAACAATATAATGTTTTAGTTTTTTGTTGTTGTTGTTTTGTTTTTGTTTTTGGTGAATTGTAGAATAGTCACATGAAACTAAAAGATCCAGTCAAAATCCTATGAAAAGGCTATGGGTAAAGAGTAAATATAAAAGGGAAGGCACTGTTCTGAATACTATATACAAAATGAAACACAAACCACAAATTCTACTTGACTTGCAAAACAGTTGAACTGTAAAGGCCATATCCTTCCAGACAAACTAAGCTTAAATTCGTTTAGCACCAGTTTGTCCACATATATATTTTTCTAGATAAAATCACAAGCTGATTTAGCAGTTAAATTCATTGCTCACATGAGCCCATGGACAGTTCTGGCAACTGACCTAATTTACAAATTCTGACCAATCCCTGCCTAGACTTCACTTATGACCATCTGCCTTGTACAACCATGTGTCTAACCCAAGGTCCATAAACCCTAGATGACTCTTCCTCATTCTCTCTCCTAAGCAGGTGCTCTCCCTTATTAAGCAAGTTTACTAAATCTACCTTTGCATGATACACAGGGTCTCTGAAGGCATTGTTATGGGGACTTTAGCAAATATTTTGTAATAATATCAAAATTGTAAATATAATCATGCCAATGATTAATGGTTTTTTCCTTGCAACTTAAATTTAACTACCTTCTCATGTCAAAAAGTTGCTAGTGTTTCTACAGCCAGTTTTTTACCCAAGACCAACTCAAACTTGATGATTGACACAGTTCCTCAGATTTTATTCTGAGGGTTATTGCATGTGGTTTGGTGTCTAACTAGCCTCTACTCTCTAATTCTGATGATCTCAGTATTTTCCTCTCCAATTCACTTGGCTTGGCCAGCTTCTTTGATTTAGAGATCTCTCTAACTGATCCAGGCATATGAAATATTTAAATACAGTTTCATACACATACTCTACTCTATTTTTTCTTTAGCATCTTTGTTTCAGAAATAATCAGGTGTTTTAAATTCATTTATAAAATTGAGGACATTCAAACTTTCAGACTACCTCATATGACTCTTCACTTCTACTCAAATAGAAATACTCACAAATATTAGTATGTATTAAAAA
Source organism: Mandrillus leucophaeus (assembly GCF_000951045.1). NCBI lineage: Eukaryota > Metazoa > Chordata > Mammalia > Primates > Cercopithecidae > Mandrillus > Mandrillus leucophaeus. The sequence continues at coordinate 298,497 of NW_012104321.1, forward strand.
CATCAAGGTTAAAACTAGTCAAGCTAGTTCTGAATATGAAACAACAGTGAAACAGACTTCTTCCAGTATAAGTTAAGAGAAAAAGACAGAAAGCAGGACTCCAAAAAGTTACCAAAAATTAATTCAAAAATTATCCTTGGAACAGTGGTGCACATACTTTGATTTACCAAATTAAGATATAATTAACATGCTGAAAATCAAACTGATGAAGTTTTATGACTTTCTTAATATGTTTAATCAATTCATTTTATATGTTCAGCTAAACTCCTAGTAAACTGTTTTCCACTCATGGGTTCTCAGAATACAAAACTAATATTCACTCAAAATGGACAAACTGATCTACTTAATGTTTTTAACTAGCATTATGTCTAATCACAGAAGTTATTGAATAAAAACCAAATCCTACACTGAATGTATCAGTTGACTGGTCTAATATTTTTGCTGTCAAAAATATGACTCCTAACAATATTTTGTCACTTACTAATTGAACAAGTCACTCTGTTTCTTTTCTTTTTTTCTTCAATTAACACATTCCTAAAATACTAGTGGGTGGTCATTAGCTGCAGGGGGAAAATTAGCCAGCGAATTAAAATTTTATCAGTAAAACAGAAATGAATGGCAGCAAAGAGACATGCCATTCAAATGACGTATAATAAAAATAAAATGTATGTATTACTAATACTGAGAGTCCCCAGGAATCTCTTTCATTGCCAAAAAAAATTAGAAGCACTTTTTGTATTGAAGATAACAGAAGTGAGGACAATGAACAAAGATATAAGAGAGGCACTATTATACTGGTGTTGAAGATAGACTTAATTTGGAATTTCACTTTTGCCAATATTAACTGTGTGATTTTAAGAAAGTAACATTAGCCCTTTATGGCTTTGTTTTCTTATCTTAAAAAGTTAGCCAAATATTTTATTAAATATTTAAGGGTAACTGCTAAAGAAGAAAAAAAAAATCGATGGCTTTCTAAACAGTAAAGGTAAAAATAAGGAATAAAAGCCTATCACTTCAACAGAGGTAAGAAAGAAGAATAAAAAGAGTCAGAGAAAAGAGGCAAGAAATAACACAAAATAAGATGCAGATCTGTACAAATATAATTAATTACAATTACCAAAAAATACAAACAAAAACTCATTTATTAACAGATAATTTATGAAATTATATTTACAACAATTTTTTGGTATTATATTGCTCACCAGATATACACCTAAAATAAAATGACACAGAGAGGTTGAAAGTTACCTCCTCCACTCCCTTCCCAGTTCCTTCCCAGTCCAAAACCTGTCAGGCAATTATTCTGCCTTGTCTTTCCCGCAGGCCAGAGCCTTCAGCTTCACTTAGCCGAAGGAGATGGAAATTGGGGGCAGTGTTTGGAAACAAGTCAGACAGTAGAATTTAAGACAAAACACATTAATAGTGATATTTTGGTAAACTACATAATGAAATAAAGAATAATTCACTAAGATACTAAGTCTGACTGTGTACAGACTGACTAAGATACTAAGTCTGACTGTAGAAAGAGTGTCAATGTTTATCTTTAAAAGAGATGCAATGGATATAATAGTTTTATTTTATTTTTGCATTCTAGTGCACATTTCCACACTCTTTAATAACTAGTGCTTAGCATTTCTTTCCATTTTTCCCCCTCTTAGTGCTAATTTGACACTACTCCATTAAAAGAAATCCTGATTAGCTTAAGCCAGTAAGTTAGTGATTGATCCAGGCATGGGGGGCTAACTCACCTAAAGAGACATTTGTTAAGACTCTTCCAAACAAAGTTCCCCTGCATTTCCCATGCTTTCAAGGTGTGAAGTTGTCTTCTCTGTAATTATAGCCATCTTGCAACCAAGAGTGGAGACACTAAAGCTACTGACAGCCATTACCAGGATCCTGCTTGGATAATGTACAGCCAGGAGACAGATCCTTGCCTACTTGCAACTAGAATCAAGTCATACCATTTGTTGTTTATGCCAATTCAAGTTCTTTATTACTTGAAAATGAAGGAATTATGACTCTGTTTTTCTTTAAGGTTATTGTGAGGATAAAATTAGATTATATAAGTTCTTAACACAGTACTCAGTACATTGCACTTTCTCAATAATGCACATTTAAGGACAAATGGTGTGTGAACAGCTTAGACAACAAAAAATCGTTTCAGTGGTTGCTACCAACAGTCTTTCTGGTCCAGTATGCATTTCATCTTACTTCAATTCAGCAAGTACTTATTCATTTGAGCATTAATGCAACCAATACTGGAATTTATTATGAAGAAGGCATTGTGCCCAGGACTGTCACTTATACTGAGAAGTATAATAATGGTTACTTCAATACTGTTGCTGATACAAAAAGAGAGAAACAGTACTTTAGTGAATTGAATTACTTGTAATTTCTCAAGGAGACAAGCATTCAGAGAATCATATAAACTGTGTGATTATGTGCCAAACTGCAAGGCATACAGGCAAATGAGTGTAATAGATATTCCTCTAAAGGAAAAGAATAGTGCACAGAAAGATGAAATATTCTCACTAGAAAAATGCCTGAGTGTTAAATTTTATTAGGTAACATATTACAGACTAAGTGTGTGAGAGAAAGATGTCTAACAGCCCAAATGCATAATTTCTACTCCCTTCCCTTTGAGGCTTTTTGTTTTGTTTTTTGATATTTGTAAGTTATTTCTTTCCTTAAATTAATTTGGATTGTTAGTCTTGCTTGAAAACACCAAAATCTTGCTTTATGAGGTTCTTTACGGCTCTATGTTATTAATAAACACTGTTAAAACAGGACTCTTAGGTATTTCTAGTAATACAAACATCTGGAGAGAATCCACAAAAGATTTAGGGAGAGGATCACAGATTTTCAGTGATTGAAGATACCCTGGAGGCCACATACCTAGTTCTCTACCCAAATTATTTACAGTAAATTTGACAAAATGACAGAGTTGCTGATTTCACAAATGTTTAGTATATAAAGAGAAAAAAATTAAATTAGACTGGGAATTTGAGGTAGTAGAAGTGTGTTTTTTAGGCAAGGAAAGAATTATGTGTAAATAAGTAATCATTAAAAACAACATGAGATGTCTATTCTCTACAAAAAGCTGACAACTGAATTATTGATTACATTTATCCAAGGGCAAAAAAAAAAAAAAAAAAAAAGGGATTCAAATGTAATTGCTTTTATTTTAATATAGTCCAAACTGTTAAAAGGTTGTGATAGTGATTCATGAAAGAATGTGTTTGGGTCTCTGTGCTGGAGGCAGGGTAGAATGAATATGCATAGCGTAAGTCATGCTGCTGACTGGTAAATGAGAAGGTCTAAGCAGAGGGAGACTGACTGAGGTCATGGAAACCTGAGGAAATACACTTAAATGCACTACTATAACTATCAATTGTGTTCTTGGCCTGAAGGAGCAAGTGAGTATGGGTTCACTGGTCTGCTTCTAAGGACTCTATTTTTTTTATTTTTTTGCATTGTTTTGTTTTGGCTTTAGGCTGTCAAGCCTCAGGAACCTATTATAGAAGTCTTATTAGAGAAGATCTTTTCTCACTCTTTTCAGCCACCTAGGTTCAAAGGCATGACCTTATTTTCTCCTTTATGGGAACACCTGTTAGTCGAATTTTACTTCCTTTCATGATAGCAGTTTGTTTATTTTAGGCACTTTTATATAAGTGGGTTGTAATTTATGATATTTTGCAGGTTATTTTTTTGTTGTTGTTTACATGCTATCATTTACTTGCTAAAATATAGAAGAGAAAATGGTAGCCTTTCCTTTGCCCTCACCCTGTTGGATCTTGTCTAGCATTCTCTAATATCTTCCCCATTATGGTCCTAGATTAAGCCTTGGTTAAAATCGCAAATTGCAAGTGAGAAGTAAGTTTGAAAAAATCCTTTTAATTTATGCACATTGCTATGGACTATTTGTGTTCCCTCCATTCAAATTCATATGTAAAAACCCAACACCCCAATGTGACAATATTTAGATGTGGGCCTTTGGGAAGTAATGAGGTTTAGATGAAGTCATGAGGGTGCAGCCTCCATGATGAAATTACTGCCACTCAAATAAAAGGAAGATGTCAGAGCTCACTCTTTCTGTTATGTGATGATACAACAAGAAGGCAGCCATCAGCAAACCAGGAGTAGAGCCCTCACCAGATAACAGTCTGCCAGCATCTTGATCTTGAATGTCAGATTTGAAAACTGTAAGAAACATTTGTTAAGCCACCCAGTTTATGATGTTTTAATATAGCAGCCTAAACTGACTATGGCACTCATTTTATTTAAAAAGTCTCTGTTTTAAGAAATATTTGGACTTACATCCATTCTCCAAAATCTAACTGCCATAGGCCAGTCAGCAGGAAGATTTCAAGATCATGCAAGGGTGCAGGAAGACAGAGACAAACCTGAGCTCAAACGTAGCTACTCTCATACATCAGTTTTGGGACTAAGAATACAGTGCTTTACTTATCTTAGCATTAGGTAATGCATCTATAAAAATGTTTATAGCATCCACACCATTGAAGAGACCTCATATATGCTATCCTAATTGTTATTACTGCTTCACTTGATGGCTCTCCTTTGCTTGAAAGTTCCTTTCTCCTTCAGAGCTCACATAGTTACCCTCTTGAACTTGGGTTCCCCATCAAAAACATTCTTCCAAGATGGATGTGAACTATTTTTAGTTTAAGTGTTCTTTAAAATACTCATTGAGTGCCTGTATGTGACAGGGACTCCTCTAGGTCTTTGGAGTTCATGAGTAAATCAAACAAATCCTTTCCCTTGTCATGTTTCACACTTATATTTAAATAGCTACTTCATTTTCAAGAAGCTCCCACCTACAAACATCATATGGTTGCTTTGAGGAACACAAACATCTTTGCAATATTGTATCTATGAACCATCAACAGATTTTGATTCACTTTCAGAATGGAAAACCTTTGGTTTTACTTCAGATATTATTCAACTTCAATACATTTTCATCCATGTATAAACTGTCTTTATTTGGATTTCCTTAGAAGCAGATCCCGAGAAACTGATTTGAGTACAAATAGTTTAGTTAGGAGCTGATACTAGGATATCTAAACCTTTTTCTAGTGGAAAGGGGAAGAAAATAAATAAAGTTTGCATTGTCAAACATGTTAGCAATCTAGACAATTGAAGCCTAACCCACTAGGAAACTCTAAGTGTCATTGCAGAACTCACAACTTAGGGTCTGCCCAAGGAGGTAGGGAGATGAGTATTTATCCACCAACTTCTGTAATTGTTTGAGGGCTTCCCCTAGAGAGAGTTAATGCCTTTCTACTTCAGGTCTACCTGCAGAGCCCTCCTGGCAAAGGTGATAGCTGACTGGAATTTGCACTCACAAGCACAGAAATGATAATTAATCAAGAAGTATGGGCAGGGCACCAATAGCATGCACTACAGGAAATTCTAGATAACATTCATTATAATGAAAGAATAACTGTGGTAGTTTGAGTATTCACTCTTCATACAGCCGGGGGGCAAAATCTGCTCTGGAATTCAAAATGGGATCTGACTTCTCATTCTGTGTGGTCCAGTCCTTCATCGTGGTATTCCTTCCTTCGAGTACGTCTTTCCATGCCTTCTCTCTAATCTATCCCTACTTTCCCTCTCTCTCCTCTCCTCTGGCCGCTGCCACACTCCCTTCATATCACAATTATAAAACGAGAGCAAATCCTGTTAACTCAGTCTGCACTTAGTATCATCGCTCTCACAACAAACCAACTGCAATATCATCCTAACTAGTCTGCCAGTTTCTACTCTTTACCTTCTAGAGTTTATTGTTCGTCAAGAACTCAAAGTGATTATTAAAAATCATAAGTCAAATCACATAATGAACACAGTTCAAAACTTTCTTCTCTAACTTACTTTCATGAAGGTCTATGAGGCATCACTTGTTCCTTGTCCTCATACAACCTGAGATGACTTATCTCCTACAGGTCTCCCCCTGCTCAGTCCACTGCAGACACACTGGGCTCCGTGCTGTTCGCAGGGAACACTCTCTTGCCTCAGAGCTACCATATTTCCCTATCATTTCTCCAGATTATTTGCAGGAGCTCCTAACTGGTGAGCTCAGGACTACATAGTTTGTATTTTTGGAACCTGTGTGCCAGGTCTTTTGCAACACTTGCTAGTGCAGCTCCTAAGGGTCTTGCCCTTTAAGTAAGGTCTCTGATGAAGTATCACCTTTCCAGAAATAACTCTCCTGAGCATTCTATCTAAAATAGCATACACCCTGATTATTTATCTCCTTACTAAACTTCATAGCATTTAATGTTATTCATCATCATATCCTATATCAGTTTATTATTTTTTTTAGTTATAGTTTCATCACTTGAACATAAATTCCATGTAGGCAGGCACTTTACCTGCTTTGCTTAAAATTATATCCTTAGCACCTACAATGGTGCTATATCAGTAAGCATATGCTAGGTTATGCCTCATTAACAAAATAACTCTGATGTTTTATGGCTTAACACATGGAGAGTATCTTTCATCTCAGTCTACACAGCCAATGTAAATGTGAAATGGAGCTCTATTCATCATGGTCAATTAATCACCAGATGAATATAGGCTCCAATGGCCATGGCCTTCCACAATCACTTTGATATTTAAATCTATTCAGAAGTGACACAAGTTAAGACTACCACTCACATTTCATTGGCTAAAGAAAGCAGTCATATGGCAGCAGATGGAGAAGTATAATTCTCTCAAGTGCCCTTGGGAACAGCCCTAATAACTACCAGAAGTCCTTAGCTCATATTAGATCATCAGTACGTACTTGCATAATGAAAAAATAAATGGGCGAGTTGAATAAGCCACACACCATATAAACAAATTTAAAGACATTTTTCATAACGTCTATCCAGAAATACAGGTAAATATATAACATTTAAAATACAAAATATTTTATTAAATAAGTTCCATGAGTATAGGACCTTGTCTCTTATATTCAGATCCCTGAAGCTTAAAATTCTCAATACATGATAAGCTCACAATATCAAAGATATTCATCATATCTTTGATGAATGATTGAAGAATTAATAAATAAATATTAAGGTAATATGATGACTGTACTAGTATCTAATTGGCTTTGCTTTCAAAATATATTCAAAATGTTTTGTATACATACATATATACATATCTTAAATATAATTTAAAAATATATAAATATATGTTTACATACATATATTAAAATAAAGCAGTGCATAATTACTAATTTCACATCAGAAAGTATAACTTAGAACTATGAAAGGAATTTCTGTTTTGTTTTTGGATGCTTGGAAGTAGTTGTTTGCCTTTTTCCCTCTTCTAAAATAAATTTATAATTCTATTCAACAGTTACTGTACTTAGGGAGACACTTAACCTTGTTTTTAGTTGTCATAATATTGAAATACATATTTTGTGACAGTAAAAGATTACCTCCAAAATGGGAAACTGGTATTCAAAGGACTGTTTCTGAAGTGAAATTTTATAGGAGCTGAACTTCATCACACAAGCTTTCTAAAGACTATCACGTAAACAATTCCCATCAATGACTTATTCACAAACCGTGCATACAAAATATATAAACCACATTTTCCAAGGGAATATCATCTAACCTAACTGAAGCAAAGAGAAAGATTGAATTACAGTCTATAGATCCCTCATCACAAAGCTAATTTTGAGATTGCAATTTCAATCTCACTCTGATTCATTCTTACTCAGTCTACAGAATTATTTATTATTTTCATATTGAGAAGCTATGTGAGGACATTCAACACATTCACTGAATCTAAATTAGATTGCTGTAACATAAATACATTAATTAACTGCAGATTTAATGAAGCAATGAAGAAGAAAAGAAAATAATAGACATTTTGGAAAGACAGACTCAAGAGGTGTTTTTAAAGTGGCAGATTAGGATCTAATTATGCATCCTGACTGCAAACTATTGTTTATAGAAAGTATTTTTGAGAGCTTTCCATACATTCATCATTGTTCTAAGAGTTTTGTGTACATTAATTCTTTGAAGTCTCTTAAAACCCAATAAAAAATATTAATATCCTCTTTTTACCATTGAGGAACACAAAATATAAATGATTAAGTGACTTGTTCGAATATATCAAGGTAGTAACTTGGTCTGTCCCCATATAGTTTGGTTGCAGAATTTGTGTGCTAGGTTATTTGCTGTTATTTCAGTCCCTGAAAAAGCATTCTATGAAAATATTTGAAAATATCCACTTGTATTTTGAATCTAGGCTGTAGATCAACAAATATCCAGCCAAATGTTTCATGTATTAGATGTAATTTGCAGAATATCAGAAACCCCTAATATATATGTATTGCAATTGTTGTCAGTTAATTAATGACATCATTGAATACCTGTTGCATACATCATAGCACATAGGGCATTGAAAGGAATTGAGAATATTATAGAATTAAACAGATACCATCAAAATGAAAATAATACCTAAGTGAATCATTACAATGTTTGCTTATGAGCTAATCTATCATCTATTAAATGTGTAAATGATGATGGAGTCAATATCCCAGCCCAACAAGAACTGACAATGAAAAACAGTGGGAATGGGAAGGCAGATATGCAAACAAATAATTACAATATAAGATTATGTATGTTATATTAGAGGTTCATTCAAATTATAAGAAAGCAAAATGAAGATGCTTCACAGAGAAAGTTCCTTGGAGCTAAATATGGAAGAATGAATAGGAAATTATCTGTCTAGTGTACTCCTATTCATTCACATATATGATGTCTATGTATGTATACATATATAATTGCAAATATACATGTTCAATTTATAATGCCAGTATAAGCAATTTGAAATTATGTAGAAAATTACAACCCCACCAATTCAAGCACATATACGCATTTATATACGTAATAGAAACACATATGTATGTGTATATATATACGTATATGTCAAAGATTGCTTTTAGTCGCAAGTATCAGAATGCATAATTAATCAATGGCTTAAACGAGTTAGGAATTTACTTTTGTTTCTTAAGAAGTCTGGAGGTAGGTGGCCCAGGGCTGGAACAGTCTCCAAAATGATATCAAGAATCCTGGTGCCCTCTGTCTTTCTGCAAAGTCTTGCTTAGCATGAGGCTTTAGTTTATATAGTGTTCTCGTTATCACAAGTTGGTTGTTGTACCTCCAGCATTATATTTTTATTACAAATATGAAGAAACAGAGCCAGAGAACAAAAGGTTGGTACCAACAAAAACTAAACCATTTTAAATAAATTTTTTGGAAGCTTCACTCAATTTTTTCTATTTATATTTTTATAACTAAATTAGATATAATTTTAAAGCTTTTAAAATTTTATATATAAAAAATGAAATCTTATTTTATTTGCATTTTGGTAGGTGAACATTTTTCCACTTTCTCTGTTTCTTCATGAGTTGTATTTTGATTTTGTTTTTTGTAAATTATACAATCATTCTGTTTTCCTTTTAGTTAATTTGATTCACAATACTTTTCTTAATAATGTGTCTAGCCTTTTAATGTAAATTAAAATATTAATTCTGCATATCAAAATCTGTGGCAAATATTTTCCTTAGGTTAATTGGCTTTTCTATACTAATTATGCTTGTAACACAAAAAATAAAAATTAGAGCAAACTGAACCAATTTCAGAAATAAACCTCTGACTTTTTAAAATGAAGTCACCAGTACAAGGGAGTTAAATGAGAGGTTAAGGTTACACAATTAATAAAAGGCAAAATTAGATTTAGACATGTTACCTACTCTAAATTCCCAGTAAAGGTCTCTTTTCATCATTCAACATTCTAGAGCTTTGGGAATATAATAACAATAAATAACATTCTAATTTATCACAATTAATATGATGAGTATTTTGTATTAGAAAAAATGTGTTACTTTCAAATATTGTTATAAATATATATAGGATATCTTCTTGTTTGAAACAAACACATTGCTAATAAGGTAAAAATACATTGGTAATAATCTGATGTTGCAATATCCTTACATAGTGACTGGATTTTCATCTGTTTAGCAATAAAAATAACAATGACAATGATAACCATATTACTACTAATAATATAATGGCCTGGCAGAGAGAAGTTGCAGTAATTAGTGAGCAGATTACTTAGAGACTCTGTTTCCGTGTTTGATAGTTTCATTACTCATTAGGTGTCTGTTTTTTGTATAACAGCTTTATTGAGATATAAATAACATACCATAAAATTATCTGTTCTTTCATTATTTTATGATTTAGAAAAAAATTATTGTATAAATTTAAGGTGTACAATATGAAGTTTTTATGTATAATAGTAACCCAAAACCCATCAGCACTCATTCCCTATTCTCCCTTCTCTTAACCCCTGATAAATGCAAATGTACTTGCTGTCTCTATAAATTTGCCTATTCTGAACATTTCATATAAATTGAATCATACAATATATGATCTTTTGTGATGAGCTTCTTTTACTAAACATACATTTTCCAAGGTAGATCTATATTGTAAAATAGATCAGTATTTCACCACATGTTAAGGCTGAGTATTATTCCATCATATGGATATAATACTTTGCTTTATGGATTCATCAGTTCATTTATATTTGGATTATTTCCACATTTGGCTACTAATAATGCTGCTAGGTACATTTGAATACAAGTTTTTGTGTGAACATAAGTTTTTATATATTGGGTATACACTGAAGAGTGGAACTGGTAGGTCATTTGGTAATTCTATGTTTAATAGATTAAGAAAGCATGTTACTGTTTTCTAAAGTGACTATACCATTATACAATCGTATCAATGAAGTAGGAGGGATTTCTCCACATACCTGCCAACAGTTGTACTTGCCTATCTTTTTGTATTATTATTATTTTAACTATCCTATGGTTATGAAGTATTTCACTGTGGTTCTGACTTGCATACCCCTAATGGCTAAAGGTGCTGAGACTCCTGTCATGCATTTATTGGCAATTTTTATATCTTATTTAAAGAAAAATAGGTTTTATGTATTTTGAATATGAGTCTTTTATCAAACACATGATTTACAAATATGTTCTTCCAGTCTGGGGGCTGTATTTTCACTTCCTTGAAAGTTCTTTTTCTTTTTTTTCAAGCACAATTCTCCCAGCTTTATTGAGTTGTAATTGAAAAAATAAAAATTGTATAATTTAAGTATACAATGTAATGTTTTGAGATATGTATACAATGTAATGTTTTGATATATGTATTGTGAAATTGTTACCACAATCAAGGTAATTAACATATACATCACCCCATATACTTTTTTGTAGTTATTGAGAATACTTAAAATCTACTGTTAGCAAATTTCAACTATACAATACAGTATTGTTAAATCTTGTCACATTGCTGCACATTACATTTCTAGAACTGATTTATCCTGCGTAGCTAAAGCTTTATACTGTTTATTCAAATGGCTCATCATTTCCTACGTATCCCAGCCCCTGAAAACCACCATTCTACTCTCTGCTTTTATGACATCGTGATTTTTAGATTTTCCATATGAGTGAGATCATGCAGTATTTATCTTTCTGTGTCTGGCTTATTTCACTTAGCATGAATGGACAAGGAACACATTCTCATTCATTCATGTTGTTGTAAATGACAGGATTTTCTTCTTTATGGCTGAATGATATTCTGTGTGTGTGTATGTGTGTGTGTGTGCCTGTGTCTGTGTGTATGTGTGTGTGTTTGTCTATTCTGTATCTCACGGTTTCTTTATCCGTTCATCCACGGGCAGATATTTACATTGTTTCCATGCTTTGGTTATTGCTAATAGTGTTGCAATTAATACGGAAATGCAGATATCTCTTTGATATACTGATTTCCTTTCCTTTGAATATACACCCAGAAGTGAGATTGCTGGATTATATGATAGTTCTATTCTAACTTTTGGAGGAATCTCCATACTGCTTTTCATAATGGCAGTAACAACTTATATTCCCACCAACAGTTGACAAGTGTTCCTTTTTCTCTACAACCTCTTCAATACTTGTCATTTTTTGTCATTTTGACAGCAGTTATCTTAACATGTGTTGAGTGATAGCTCATTGTGATTATGATTATATTTTCCTGGTGATTAGTGATGTTGAGCACCTTTTCATATAACAATTGGCCTTTCATATGTCTTATTTGGAGAAATGATTGAGCCTTTTGCCCATTTTTTAATCAGGTTATTTGTTTTCTGCTACTGAATTACTTGAGTTTCATATATTTTAGATATTCGCCCCTTATGGGATTGATAGCTTGCAAATATTTTCTTCTTCGCATTCCTTAGGTTATTATTTTACTTTGTTGATTGTTTTCTTTGCTGTACACAAACTTTTTGCCTTGATGAAATCCTACTTGTCTATTTCTGTTCTTATTGTCTGTACTTTAGGGGTCATGTCCCAAAATCATTGCCCAGCAAAATGTCAAGCAGCATTCCTCTGTATTTTATTCTAGTGGTTTTATAGTTTCAGGTATTATGTTTATGTATTAAATCCACTTTGAGTTGATTTTTACATATAGTGTGAGATAATGGTCCAGTTTCTTTCTTCTACATATGGATATCCAGTTCTCTCAACATTATTTATTGAAGAGATTATTCTTTCGTTCCTCCATTGTATGCTTTTGAGAATTCTGTCAAAGATCAATTAACTATAAATGTGGAGAATTACCTCTGCACTCTCCATTCTGTTCCATTCTTTTACACATCTGTTTCCACTGTACTATACAGTTTTGAGTATTTTATTTTTATAATATATTTCGAAATCAGGAATTGTGATGCCTCCAGCTTTCTTTTTACTCAAGATTGCTTTGGGTATTCTGTACCTGTTATGATTCCATATGAATTTCAGAAATTTTTTTTGTCTGTGCAAAAAATAAGAGATTTTGATAAAGAATGAGTTGAATTTTATCACTTTGTGTACTATAGATATTTTAAGAATATTATTTTTTCCAATCCATTAACCTGGGATATCTTCATTTATTTATGTTGTCTTCAATTTCTTTCATCAATGTTTTACAGTTTTAAGTACACAGATCTTTCACTTTGTTGGTTAAATTTATTATTAAGTATTTTGTTCTTTCTTATGATATTTTAAATGGTGTTGCTGTCTTAATTTCATTTTGGATATCTAATTGTTAATGTATAAAAATTGTATAACCTTAAGGTGTACAACAAAGTAATTTGATATATGTATAATATTGATTTTTAATGTTGGTTTTATATCCTGTTACTTTATTGAATTTATTCATTAGTTCTAATAGTTTCGGGTGGCATCTTTAGGGTTTTCATGTGATCTGCAAACAGAGACAATTTTTTCTTCTTCCTCATTTGGTTGTCTTTATTTCTTTTTCTTGTTTAATTGCCCTGGATAGGACATACAGCACTATGTTGAATAGAAGTGGTAAGAGTAGAAACCTTTGTCTTGTTGCTGATCTTAGAGGAAAAGCATTGAGATTTTCACTGTTTAATATAATGTTTTCTGTGGGTGTTTCATATATGGCCTTTGTTATGTTGAGGTACATTCTTTCTTTATCCAATATATTGATAGTATTTATCAAGAGAAGGTGTTGAATTTCATTAATTTCTTTTTTTGCATCTATTGAGATTATATGTTTTTATTCTTCATGCTGTTCATGTGTTGTATGACATTATTTTTGATATGTTGAATCATCCTTACATCCCACAGTTAAATCCCACTTGACCATGGAGTGTAATCCTTTTCATGTGTTGTATCCTATTATTTTGGAAAGGACTTTTATATCTATGTTCATCAGGGATATTGGCGTGTGGTTGTCCTTTCTCATAGAATACTTGTATGGTTTGATATTCAGGGTAATTTGGGCCTTGTAATATGAGTTTGAAAGCATACTATCCTCTTCAATTTTTTTGGAGGAGCTTGAAAAGTATCGGCATTTATCATTTTTAAATGTTTGTAGAATTCACAAATAAAACCATCTGGTTGCAGGCTTTTCTTTGCTGAAAGGCTTTGGATTATTGATTCAATCTCTAACATGGTTTGCTTTGTTTCCCCACCCAAATCTCACATTCAGTTGCAAACCCCAAGGTTGGAAGAGGGGTTTGATGGAAGATGATTGGATCATGGGGGTGGATTTCTCCCTTGCTGTTCTTGTGATAGTGAGTTCTCATGAGATCTGATTGTTTAAAAGTGTGTAGCACTTCCCTCTTTGCTCTCTCTCTCCTGCTCTGCCAAGTGAAGATTGTGCATGCTTCCTTTTCACCTTCTGCCATGATTCTAAGTTTCCTGACGCCTCCCTAGCCATGCCTCCTGTACAGCCTGTGGAACCGTGAGTCAATTAAATTTATTTTCTCCATAAATTATGTGGTCTCAAGTATGTCTTTTTCATAGTATGAGAACAAATACAATTTTGTTGATATTTTCTATTTTTTTCTAGCCTGTACTTTATTTCTGCTCTAGTATTTTTACTATTTCCTTCCTTTTGCTAACTTTGAGCTTAGTTCTTCTTTTTCTAGTTCTTTGAGGTATATAGTTAGGTGGTTTATTTGAGGCCTTTTTTTCTTAACGTGGGCATTTATTGATATAAAATTCCTTTTAGTAATTTTTTTCATTGTATTCATGTCCTAAATGTTGGTATGTATTGTTACCATTTTCCTTTCTCTCAAGGTATTTCCCCTTAGATTCAACTCATTAAGTATTTAGGAGTATGTTTAATTTCCACACATTTTACATTTTGCAATTTTCTTCCTGTTACTGATTTCTGGTTTAATACCATTGTGGTCAGAAATAATTCTATGATTTAATCCTTCTTAAATTTGCTAAGACTTGTTTTATGACTAAACATATAATCTATCCTGAAAGATGTTATAGGCGTGCTTGAGAAAAATGTGCATTCTGCTGCTGTTGGATAAAATGTCTGTTGAGCCCATTCGATCTATAATGTTATTATGTCTGTTGTCCCCTTATTTAATTTTCTATACAGGTGATATATTCAATGTTGACAGCATAGTATCTATCTTCTACTGTTGTATTTCTATTTTTTCCTTTCAGTTTTGCCAATGTTTGCTTTATATATTTGGGTGCTCTACGTTAGATGTATATATTTTTTCACTTGCTATATCCTCTTAATGAAATGAACTTTTCTCATTATATAATGGCATTATTGGCTTTTTTTTTTTTTGACAGTTTCTCACTTGATGTTTGTTTTGTCTAATATAATTATATTCACCCTTACTCTCTTTTGGTTACCATTTGCATGGCATATTTTTTGTATTCCTTCACTTCCTGTCTATGTCTGTTCTTAAAACTAAAGCAAGTCTCTTGTAGGAAACACATTGTTTGATCTTGTGTTTTAATCCATTCACCCACTCTATGTATTTTTATTAGACAGTTTAATCCATTTACATTTTCAGTAATTATATAGGTAATGACTAGATTTTGAAAATTACCATTTTGTTGCTCTGAACATTTTGCAGTTCGTTTCTGTCTTCCTTTCTTGTAGTATTCCTTTGCAGTTTTATGATTTTTTTTTTCTTTTTTTGCTGTGGTATAATTTGATTTCTTTATGTGTGTATCTACTAGAGGTTTTTTTTTTTAAATTTCTTATGTGTATCTACTAGAGGTACTACTTTTTATATTGTATAACTTTCAACATATTATTTTGGTTCTAATCATTTTAAACACTTTTGTCTTTTACCTTTAGAACAGAATTAAAAGTAGTTTACACACCATGACTGCTGCATTAGAGAATTATGACATTAACTATATATTTACCTTTGCCAGTGAGTTTTATACTTTCTTATGTTCCTCTTACCAAACAGTATAGTTTGTTTCATCTTGAAGAACTCTCTTTACCATTTTTTAAGGCATGTCTAGTGTTAATACATTCCCTCTAAATTTTTGTTAGACATTTTATAGATTGTCATTTTGTTCATCTGAGAAAGTGTTTATCTCTTCTTTATTTCTTAAGGACAGTTTTTGTGGGTGTAGTACCTTGGTTGGCAGTCTTTTCCTTTCAGAATTTTGAATATATTATCTCACTCTCCTAGACTGGAAGCTTTCTGCTGAGAAATCCCCTAATAGCTTAATGGGGTTTCCTTGCTTATAACAAGTGGCTTTTGTCTTGCTAATGTCAAAATTATTTCTTTGTCCTTTACTTTTGATAATATTTTTATCATGTGTCTTGGTATATTCTTTTTGAAGTTATTCTTTTTAGAAATCTTTTAACTTCGTGAACTTGGAAGTTCATATCCCTCTCAAGATTTGGCACATTTTCAGTTATTATATCTTTGAATAAGCTTTCTGTTCCTTTCATTATCTTCAGACACTTAAACAATGTATATACTGTTTCATTTAATTGTGTCTCATATATCTCACTGACTTACTCAACTCTTTTGTGTTCTTTTTTTATATCCTCCGACTGGATGATTTCAAATGACCTGTCTTTACATTCACAGATGCTTTCTTCTGCTTGAATCTGCTCATGAAAGACTATTTCAATTTTGATTTCATTTATTGTCTTCAGTCCTATATTTATTTTTTTAATAATTTCTATCTCTTTGTTGAACTTTACGTTTTGCTCATATGTTGTTTTTCTTATTTTTGTTCATATTTCTGTCTTTCTGTAGCATCTTGAGCTTCCTTAAAACAATTATTTTGAATTTTTGTTAGATATTTCAGAGATCTCTAATATCTTCAGGTTGGTTAGTGGAAAACTACTATGTTCTGTCATAGTAACATGTTTCCTTGAGTTTTTGTGTTCAATGTAGTCTTTGATTACAGACTTTTCTTTTGATGAAGATGTAACTTCCTGTAGTATTTATTATCTCTGGAGAGAAATACCTTCACCTATCAGCCTGGATATGGATTCATGGGATCTCCCAGACCTTTTCTATGGATGTACCTGTTCCACTCCTCCTATTCCTTATTGAGGAGAAGTTTTAATATTGTATGTCTTCTCTCAGTTCTACAAAGTCATGTTCATGGGTGCTGACAGCCCCCTGTTTATTTTCTCCCTAGGGCAGTTTGCTCTGAAGTGCTTAGGTTCTGTGCTTTCTCCCAGTCCAGCAGTCTGTCAAGGTGACTATATGTGCTACAGCACAGTTTTCAGAGGTTTGCATGTGCCATCTGTGGGGGCACACATGGAGCACCTGCTAAGGAGGGGATGAATGCTGGGGGCATGTGTGGGTTAGTTGAAGAAATCCGCAAGGGATGCATATCACAAGCTTCATAAGTGAATCTCTTGGTGGAGTTCAGTAGGTGGTTTCTAGAATCTGTGGCTCTTTTTTTTTAAGTTCTGTTCTCTGGTTTCTGTGAGCCCATGCTTCTTTTTTCTACTCTTAGATATCTGCAGAATACTTAGTTCCACTGTTCCTGTGTTATCTGTGAGGTTTGGAAGGGGCATGCCTCTTAGGCAGCATTTCACATGATTAAGAAAGGTGAGAATTCATTATGCTTTCAGTTTTCTCCATGAGAGAAATCATGGATTAAGAGGGTCTCTCTTGGCACTGAGCTTTACTGCCTTGGAAAAAGGTGATGCTGATAAAGTAAAACTGTTCTTATTTTTTTCAGCGTGTCTATTTTTGGATTATTTATCCCATTGGGCTGCTGGCACTTTTCCAGTGGGCTCCCCGGTTCTCATAACAGTGCTTTTGCCCATGGGAGATTGTGAAAAATTTTGTTTCTTTGGGTGGAGTAAGGGCTGAAAACTTCTATTTTATCATCTTGTTGGCATCACCTCGAAGAACAAATTCTTAATTTTGTTGAAGTCCAATTTATATTGTTACAGTTGTTTATTGTGCTTTAGGTGTTGTGTGTAAGAAACCATCACTAACCATCATTGGATTTACTCATTTGTTTTTTTCTAAACATTTTGTAGTATTAGCTATTACATTTAGGTCTATAATCCAGTTTAAGTTATTTTTCTATATGCTGTGAGGTAGGTGTCCAACTTCATTCTTTTGCCTGTGGATATATTGTTGTCCTAGCACCATGTGTTGAAAATACTTTTTTTTTTTTTCTTTCAAAGTCTTGCTCTGTCACCCAGATTGGAGTGCATTGCCGTGATCTTGGCTCACTGAAACCTGCACCTCCTGGGTTCAAGCAATTCTCCTGCCTCAGCCTCCCGAGCAGCTGGAACCACAGGCATACTCCACCACGCCCACCTATTTTTTTTTTTTTTTTGTATTTTTAATGGAGATAGAGTTTCATCATTTTGGCCAGGCTGGTCTTGAATTCCTGACCTCAGGTGATCTGCCCACCTTGGCCTCCTAACGTGCTGGGATTACAAGCATGAGCCACCACACTCAGCCCCAAAAGACTTTCCTTTTACCATTGAAATGTATTGGCACAATTGTTGAAAATCAATTGGTCATAAATATTAGGGTTTAGTTTTGGATTCTCAATTCTATTTCATTTATCAATATCTCTGATGTTATGCCAGTACCACACTCCCATGATAATTTTAGCTTCATAATAAATTTTGAAATTGAAAAGTGTAGGTTATCCAACTTTGTTTTTCATTTTCAAGATTGTTTTGGATATTTTGTATACTTTGTATTTTCATGTGAAATTTAGGATCAACTTGTCAATTTCTTCAGAGAACTTACCTGGGATTTTGATAGGAATTGTGATGAATCTGTAGATCAATCTGGATATTATCATCTTAACATTAAATCTATTGACCTATGAACATACATAAATATAGTTTTACAACTATTGGTTTCTGCAATTGTATTTGATATCAGAGTAAGAGTTATGAATAAAAATAAATGTGTAAGTTTTTCATATTTTCCTATGTAGTTATACAGGTGCTCTTTATATCTTCCATGGATTCAATTGGTGATTTATTGTCCTTTCCTTTCAGTCTGAAGGACTTCCTTTAAAATTTCTTGTAAGGCAGGTTTCCTAGCAATGAATTCTCTCAGTTTTTATCTGGGAACATCTCAATTTCTCTTTCATTTTTGAAAGACAGTTTGGTTGGACAAGAAATATTGTGAGCTTTTTTCTTTTGTTTCAGCACTGAATATATCATCCCACTTTCTTCTGGCCTCCCTGCTTTTGATAAGAAGTCAGCCATCTTTTTGAGGAGCCTTTTGTGTGATGAGTTGCTCTTCTCTTGCTTTCACATTTTTTTTCTTTGTCTTTCAACAGTTCAACTACTATGTGTTGAAATGTGCATCTCTTTAAATTATACTACATGGACTTTAAGTTTCTTAGGCAGATCGATGTTTTTCATAACATTTAAGAAAATTCTGGCCATCATATCTTCAAATAGTCTTTCTGCCACTTTCTCTTCACTCCTTCTTAAATCTCATGTGCATGTTGGTACACTTCACAGTGTTTTTACAGGTTTCTGAGTCTCTGTTGATTTTTATTCACCCTTTTATTTTTCTCTTTATCAGATTGGATAATCTCTATGAATCTATCTTAAATTTAACTGATTATTCCTTTGCTTGCTCAAATATACTGTTGAGTCCATGAAGGCACTTTCATTTCAGTTACTATACTTTTCAACTCCAGAATTTCTCTTTGGTACTTAAAAGTATTTCCTATCTCTTTGCTGATTTCTTTATTCAGGGAAAAAAAAAAAAAAACAAAAAACAAACAAAAAAAACCAGCACTTTCCTTCAGTTCTTTAGACATGGCTCCATCACTTCTTAAATATATAAAATAGGTTATTTTGACTATTTTTCCCCCACTTAGGAGTCACACTTTCTTTTTTCACGTCTTTTACATTTTGTTGGCAAATGGACATTTTCATATAATGTGGAAACTGTAAAAATCAGATTCTTCTCTTTGACATGGCTTGTTGCTGCAGTTTGTTGAATTTGCTGTCATCTTTTTTTAGTGACGAATTCTGAAAAATCTTTATTCTTGTCATGTGTAGTTCACTGAAGTCCCTGGTGGGTTACAATAGTGATCAACTTATAATTAAACAAAGATTGTTTTGAATGTATTGGCCAATAAGTCTCCCAGCTTTTGCCAATTGGTTTTGTGTATGTATTGGGGGCATGTCCTCAATGATCTGACAGTTTGCAGTCAGCCTTAGCTTTTCCTTCCTACCTATGCAGAAACTCAAGGTCAGCCACAGGTGAGGAAACAGGGCCTTGTCAGGTCTTTCTTGGGCATACACACAGTCTTGAATATGTGCCTAGCCCTGCACAAGCTGTGGCTTTCTAAGTCCCAGAGAATTTATAAGAAGCTTTTTTAAAGGCCTCTGTAGACATATCATCTCCCAGATTTTCCATTTAAGATTTTGGTCAGACTCATTTTCCCCAACTTGTATCACTGCCTCAAACAACTGAAATATTAAACAATTGATTGTTTCTGACAAATGTCCTGTAGATAGGATAGGGCTTTTTGCACTGAGTAAAGCCCTGAGTGCAAATAAAAACAAGTCTTGTAAATGACCCTGTTCCAGGGAGCTGGTAGACAATTCAAATATTGATAAAACTCTGGAAATGAGGCTTTTGGGGGTAGTTCCACATAGACAAGGCCTCCTTAGTGGCTACAAAGGTGATCTTTTACACAGATGTCTTTGTTGCAAGGCCACTGGATAGCCAGGCAACTGCACATGAGGGAGAGAAAGTGGACAAGTTAAAATACCACAATGCTGTTAGAACTGAGAGTCAACCATTTACCCCTAATAAACACTCATTGGTTATTGAAAGCCTTTGGTGGATTTCTAGAATTAAAAAAAAGTTGATTGGGACAATTTTTGCCCATATCCTTGTTGCTTTTATGGAAGAGTAGATTTTCAGATGCCCTTACTCTATTATTCCACAATTGCTGCTTTTTATTACATGTCTCTTAATTTTTATCTTCTCTATTATAAGGCAGTTCCATGTTAAAAAATACATATCTTATTATATTTATACATACAAAAAATCACAATTTATGGGAATACTTCAATTTGGAAACAATGTTATTTTTAGTTGTTCACTTCTATGAACTATGGTGTGATCAGCACCTATTTACAGAAAAATTTGAACAACCGCATTGTTTAGTTAAAATAATTTATAAAAGAATTATTCAGTAAAAATATATGAACATTTTTAAGGTGATTTTTAGGGAGGTATGTCAATATTATATAATTTTGCTCTCCACAAATAGTGTAAAAAAGAGTTCTTCTTGCATTGAAATAAAATAATTGGTTTCTAATAATGAACTGCTGGAAATCACATAAGTTAGTGAGAAAAAATGTTTTTCTACCCAGAAATTCTTTATCAACAAAAGCAAGAGGAGAAGGAGAAAATAAAAAGAATATTTGACAACTCCTAACTTCTTGAAGCCCTATTAAATTTTCTTTACTTTTTTTTTTTTACTTGAACCTGTCAATAGATCATACGACAATATGTTAGTTTGCTAGGGCTGCCACAACAAAATACCACAGACTGGGTGGCTTAAATGCCATATGAGAAACTGAGAAATTTATTTTCACACAATTATGGAGGCCGGGATTCTAAAATCAAGGTGTCAGCAGGTTTGGTTTCTCTTGAGGCCTCTGTCCTCTCCACTGGATGCAGATGGCTGCCTCCTCACTGTGCCCTCATATGGCCTTTTCTTGGTACATGTTCTCCCTCTTCTTACAAGGACACTAGTCATATTGGATAAGGGTGTACTTTCATTTAAATGACTTAATTTAACCTTAAATACTTCCTTAAAGGTCCTATATCTAAGTATGCACATTCTAAGCTACTGCGGGTTATGACTTCAAATATGAATTTGGGGGACACAAATCAGTCCATGACAAAAACTAAAAATGCATATATGTATTTAATAATATATGTTTATATATATCTCCATATTTGCATCTCTGTCATCTATAGATCTATCTGTCATCAATTTTCATAATTCATAGACACTGCTATTAAGGAACCTAGTTTGGGATTCTGTTAGATCACATCCTCAGAGATTCAAGATGCCATCCAATAGATGTACTGATCAAATTTGCTTCAGAATTTTAAATTCCAGCTTAGTTTCCTCAAATGCCTTTAAATAGACTAATCTAGGGAACTATATAATAAGAGCTGTTCAGTACAACTATAAATATCCAATAACAAATTTTGTTAAAATACTATTTTAACTTAAAAAGAAACCTGAACAATTAGCAATGTATTGAAATCCAATATGATTTATTTTATTAAAGAATAATGGTATTCTGAT
>NW_012104321.1:321087-322054 GCF_000951045.1 Mandrillus leucophaeus
ACTATTGGGAAAGGGAACTCTAAATAAGGAATGAATGGTGACACGTAAGGAATTTGAACCTGGGAGGTCTGGTATTATAACACAAAGGATAGGATCTGTCTCTTATACACATCTAGATGTGTATAAGAGACAGATGTGGGCCACTGAAGTATATTCTGAGAAGCAAGTTTATAGGACATATAAGTATTCAGAATTTCAAATACTCTTTTATTTTACTGTCAAATTGAATTCAGATTAAAATATTCCTTTTTAAAAATTAAGCTAATACAGTCAAAATAATATTCTTTCATTGCTATATTTAAATAGTATATTAAATACAGAAGTAATAAAATATTGTTTATGGTTTTGAATGTGATATTGCAAAAAGCCATCATTTCCATTTTATAACAAAGAAGAAATCAACAATCTTGCCATTTTCCATTTCTCATACCCATTTACATCTTACTATGTTTATCTTTACTAAGATAAGTTTTTTTTTT
This sequence comes from Mandrillus leucophaeus, assembly GCF_000951045.1. NCBI lineage: Eukaryota > Metazoa > Chordata > Mammalia > Primates > Cercopithecidae > Mandrillus > Mandrillus leucophaeus. Next base: position 321,567 of record NW_012104321.1, read on the forward strand.
TTACATTGGCATCATAATGTTTGAGGGGATGTGAATGGTACAGAATGCTCTGTGAGTTGGCAAGATCTGAATCTTATTCTTGGATCCACTATTAACATGTGTTATCATAGACAAGTTACTGAACCTCTAAATCCCAGTTCTTCTCAAAGGGGGATAAATATTTTCTCAAAATATTTTCTCAATGAGAATTAAATGGGAATTCTCATTAACGTAGAAAAAGTGCTCAATGGGGGACTTTAAACAATGCTTTTTGTTTTTGTTTTCCTGAAATGTGATTGTCTAAGCATTCTGAGTATCACTGTTTTCTCATTTTCTGTTGGTGCCATCAGGCTAAAGGTGAAAAAGATCAATTCAAATTAATTAATTTAAAGAATCTATTGTCAGCTTTCAGATCAGACAAATGAAGTGTTTAAAACAATTCTACATTATATTGACATTGAAGATTATTAAGAATATTACATTCTAGTATTTAGTAATTGCAATATTTT
>NW_012104321.1:322104-324399 GCF_000951045.1 Mandrillus leucophaeus
CATTAACGTAGAAAAAGTGCTCAATGGGGGACTTTAAACAATGCTTTTTGTTTTTGTTTTCCTGAAATGTGATTGTCTAAGCATTCTGAGTATCACTGTTTTCTCATTTTCTGTTGGTGCCATCAGGCTAAAGGTGAAAAAGATCAATTCAAATTAATTAATTTAAAGAATCTATTGTCAACTTTCAGATTAGACAAATGAAGTGTTTAAAACAATTCTACATTATATTGACATTGAAGATTATTAAGAATATTACATTCTAGTATTTAGTAATTGCAATATTTTTCTACCATGCAGAATAGTAATTAAAAGTATATATGTTTGATTTTTATATTTATGAATATAAACATATTTACTTAAAATTAAAATAATATCATTAGAAACATTATATGTGTAAGCCAAATTTGTAAAATCTATCATTGATCTCTAAACCATTCTTAAGGTGTCAGTACTTTATGAATGAAACTTTATATTAACATTCAAATATTCATATGAAACAGATTTTTTTTTTTTTTTGCTTTCAACACATTATTCCATTTTCTCTAAGTTTCATGTATATATGTTATTCATACATCTAATATAGGTATAGACATGTACCTATGAGACCAGATTCATTAGGTTAAAAGCTAAAAGATGGATCAGGTGATCTAATGGTTGACCATTTTTGGTCCTTGAATTGAACCACAGTTATTATCTCATATATATTTAAGGATTTTATCTATGAATAGGAGAAAGAGGCAAGCTAGAAGGTCTATACTGGAAAGAAACATTTGACACATGCTGGATAGGCAAAAGAAGGCGATCTGGGTGCAACTATTGGGAAAGGGAACTCTAAATAAGGAATGAATGGTGACACGTAAGGAATTTGAACCTGGGAGGTCTGGTATTATAACACAAAGGATAGGATAAAGTAGCATCTAAGAGCAGGTCCTAATGGGAAATTCCAGAGTTTGTCAACATTAGGGCATTTCTAGTGCTACAGAGGCTGGGAATGAAAGCACAGCTGTAAATGCAAGATATAATCGGAGAGACAGGTTGCATAGTCATTATGAGCATGAACTCTGAGCCAAACTGCCTGTGTTACTTCACCTTTATATCCTTTATTTATCTCACATATTAAATGGGGATAAAAATAGTACCTCCCTTATAGTGTTTGTGAAACACCTGTAGCAGTGTCTTAACATACATTAAGGTGCTAAATAAGTATTTCATAACTTCATAGAAACTTCTAGACCCAATCTAGTCTTATAGCTAAGAATAAGAACAGAATTCCAGCAAATGCAGCAAGGAGTCGAGAATTAGGATTCCATGTACAGTGGTTCCATAAACAGAATAAGAGCTCCGAGGTGAAGGCAAGTGTAGCTTTCACACTGAAAATGAAAGCCCATTGGTCAGCAGTGAGGCATTTAGTTCACAGAGAAGTGACACTGGAAGAAGACACAACTAAATCTATCTGAGCTTGGGATAGGCTGAGAGGTGTGCAGATCAGATAAATGTGCTTCTCACTTCTGTCTAATTTGGCTTAGGAATTGAGGTTCAGTTGAGGTTTCAGGTAGGAAGCCTGAACCTTATGGTGTAGACTGTGTAGAATAAATAGGAGCAATGAATAAAGACTGACAAGATACCAGAACATAGGTGAGGAGTCAAATATTTCTACTGTGGGGAAAGGAGTGGTGCAAAGATTACAAACAAGGCATTTCATGTTTCTGTGTAGTTTCTCTAGTGAGTATAAAGTTCTTAATGGCTGAATCCATTTCAGAATAATGTCTAATTTTTCATCTCTGTATTCTTGAACTATGCGTCATGATGTTTTGCATATAAAAGCATTACATAAAATCTTTTTTTTAAAAAAAGAATGAATGATTAATGAAAGCAATATGAACAGACTATCCCTGTGAAAGATGATTTCAGATATCTTTCCATTCTAACTCATGACATTAAATGACCAATTATTACAAAGGAAAGCTATTTCCTTATCTTTGAAAAATGGAATTCAAGCGATTCTTGTCGAACTGTCATGCTGGAGCACAATTAAGAGACAGGCATAGACAAATCTAATGTTAAAGCAAAAGGCATAATTAAAATTCTGGATTTGGGTATTAGATTGAAGCAGACACAGCAATGTGGAAATGAGCTCCAGAATACAAAGCATCTGTATTAAATGACAGACTCCAAGTCAAGCATTAAGAGGTCACAGGCAAGAAGACAAGTGCTGGATTAAAGGTCAAGGTTGACTGAGACAGGTAAACAAGGCAAACTGCCCTCAGAGAAAACAAACGAAAAAAAAAAAAAAAA
>NW_012104321.1:324775-327650 GCF_000951045.1 Mandrillus leucophaeus
AGCTAATTTTTTTGTATTTTTTTAGTAGAGACAGGGTTTCACCGTGTTAGCCAGGATGGTCTCGATCTCCTGACCTCGTGATCCGTCCGTCTCAGTCTCCCAAAGTGCTGGGATTACAGGCTTGAGCCACCGCGCCCGGCCAAGGGTACTTTATTTTTAAGTTATTTTTAAGATTAAAAGGTATAAGACCTATAAATCCCTTAAAGTAGTGCATAGCATATAGTAAGTTTTAAATAAAAGAAAAATAAAACTCAGGTGCTACTTACTAATGGTTTGAACTTTGGAAAATGTATCTTCCCTGAGTCTCAGTTTGTTTATATAAGAATTTACTTGGCAGCTATTTTAGGCATTAGATAAAATGGATTCTAACATCTGACCAAGTGCCTGGCAATAGAATGAGTGGCCAAGAAATAAGAAATAGAATAATCACAATGATTAACCCCTGTATGTTGATACAGAATTATGAAATATCCTTTATGTGTGATGTTCACCTCTGGGAAGGGGGTGCTTATATTGGCTGAGAAGCACTACATAGGAATTGACATGTTAAGAAACATATGATTAATAAAATATGTGACTGTGATAATTAGAATTATTGATAATTAAATAGTAAGTTTCCTCTTCCCATTATGGTCCCCATCCACGTCCTGCTCCATGGATACTGGACTTTGCTATGAAACTTGCTTTGGCCAAGAGGATATTGCCAACGTGATGCAATGATTGTGTAGTTTCACATGGCTCTTGTCCTTGGTTATCTAGCACACTAAGAATACACCCAGGATGGCTTCTAGTCAAAGAAGAAAGAGGAAACATGGAGCCAGCTAGAATGCAAGCCTGGAATGAAACCAATTAAATCTCATTTGAATCCAGCATAACCAGAGGCAAACCACAGTCCAATGAGGAAAGAAATAAGTGTTTGTTGCCATTGGGTTTTGGAACAGTTTGTTATGTAGCATTACTGTGGCAAGAAGATGAGTAAATTAATATACTGAAAAAGAGTTCAAGAAAGGGCAGACATGGTGCAGTGTATCTCTTAGAATCTCTCTGACAGCTCACTGTGCATCTGATTGGGGACATCAGGGTTGGCCATTTGAGTCTGAGGTATGTATTGGTTAATGTCAAGATTAGCACCCAGGATAGCTAGAAGCAAAGAACTAACATAGGAAATATTACGGGGGAATAAGTAGTATAACAATAGCAGACAAAGGACTTTCAACTGTCAGAGACAAATCCAAACAAAAGATTTACAATCAGAGAGTCCATTCAAAAACAACTTTAGTGAGCTGTTTGAGGACACACATTATAGAAAAATAACATAGATACTGGAAACAGGCAAAGAGAATACGGGATGTTCCTCCAGTGGAGCACTGTGCTACAGCAGCATGCACTGACTTCCTGTTAATGAGGCTGTTTTATAATTCTGTAGGAGCAGATGTTCCCTTATAGAAAATTTACAGCAGAGATGCAAATTATTTATATCTGTTCAACAGCCCACTCCTGTAATCTTATTCTAATATTCTCTGTTGCTTATAAATATCTAATTCCTCAAATGCAATTTGAAATGATTTTAATGTGCTACTGATAACCTAATTAACTGCTTTGTTTAATAAAATCTTTGACCAAGATTCATTTTAAATTTGTATGAGACTGCTGTTTTTAACTTTTTGAAAATTATACTGTAATAATCTAAACACAAGTGGAGACAGAAGGATGGAATCTGTTTGAATCTGCTCAGGCTACTAGAGCAAAATACCATAGTCTGGGTGGTTTAAACAACGAGTATTTATTTCTCACAATTCTGGAGGGTGGGAAATCCAAGATCAGTGCCTGCTGGGGATTTGCTTCATAAATGGCTGTCTTTTCACTGGGTTCTCATGTGGCAGTCTGGACCCTTTTAAGGACATGAATCCTGTTCATGAGAATTCCACCCTCATGAGCCTATCTGATCCTAATTATCTCCCAAGGGAAGGACACGAGCATACAAGACCTGTCTCTAAGGTTAGCAAGTGCGCTGCAGCCATCACACTGACCTGCATGCAGCCTCCTCGACCCAAAACACACAGCCTGCTCCAGAATGTCAGTGCAGAAAAAAATGTTTTACCATAAACTCAAGCAAAGGCATGTTGGCTGACAGCCCTAGAGAGGAAACTTTACCCAAGAGTTATGCAGAGAGACCACAAGGGATACAGCCAATAGCTACAACAGTTTGAAACGTGAGAGATATTACCTTACTGTTTTATTAGCCCCTTGCAGAATTTAAAAAGAAGACAGGAAAACCAGCAGACAACTAATTACTTATTATAAACTTTATCACAGTTGGTATAGGAGAAACTCAGTTATTTCACTACCTAGTTACATTACCCTTGACCATTTGGGTTGTATAAGATCATAGTTTTCTGAAAAAAAAAGAAGGATTATTTCTAATTCAGAGAAAATTCAGAGGTCTTAAACATTAAATAAAACTTGATGCATCTCACAAATACATTTTCAAAATATCTCCAAGAGGATTCCACGCACGCCTAATAGAATGCTCTTAACTATGTGCTGGAGTTTGGAAAGTCCCCTAGCTAACCCAGAAGCTCTCTCAAGTAACCCCTTCAAACTGTAACACGTTATTCGCTATTTTTCCCAGTTTATTAAATATGCCTTTTCAAGCTTGCTGCAGGTGTAAGTTTGAATTAGGATGCTATTTTTAAGAGCCAAGACAGAGTCCCTATTCCTTTACATCATTTTATGTCAATATGTGGTAATCTGTTAGGCTGAGTATTGTCTAAATATTTAACAAGACATAAACAAGCGTTCTCCATCAGGGGAAATTTCAGTTTAAAAACCCAAATCTTACCTTTTGTTAGTTATATATATACACACACGCATA
>NW_012104321.1:328911-342364 GCF_000951045.1 Mandrillus leucophaeus
TGTTAATTGCTTATTTACATATTTCTCTTCATTAGAAACCTAATTTTGAAAATTAATACACATTCTTTTCTCTATGTCTCATATATAGCATCTTTCCAGGAAACAGAAGTTTCTCAACTTTTATTAAATGGATTAATGGATAGGTAAATGAATTTAAAAAATGAATGATTTTAGATGCCTGTCTGAATAGTGTCCCTCCATCACTAGGGACATGTTCAAGAGATTTTCTTACCTACTCATGCCACCCACATAGTATTTCATATATAGCATTTAATTTTATTCTTTGGAAAATCCTATGCCTTAGCTATCCTGCCCTATTTTTTCTATACGAAGAAATGGAAGATTTGCAAGTTAAGTAAGTTGTCCCAGATAATAGTTAGTATGTCTTTCTTAAACCAAAATCTGACCTGAAACCACTGTATAATAATGCTTCTGTAGGTTTTTATTTTATTGAAATTATATAAAAATCATTTTTATCTTTTGACAAAGTTCTAAGGCACTTGGCAATATCAATAAACATGTTTTTATTTATGGAAACTAATTTTACTCACTTTAAATATTTACTAAACAGTTATGATGTGTCCGGCACTGTTCTAGGTCCTACACCAATCTTGTAGTGAAGAAGCAAGAGATTCTTGCTCTCAGGCCCAGACAGACACAGAATAAACAAATGCATTGACAGATAGATAGATAGATAGATAGATAGGTAGATAGGTAGATAGATAGATAGATAAAATATATATGTATACACATAATATATATTATATATTGACACATATATTATATCTATATATATAATACACAAGAAAAACATTAGATGTTAGTAAATCTTGTGTAGAAAATTATATTTGCATGACGTGAGAGACAGTATCTATTTTAGATTGGCTTCGTTAGATTGAATGGTAAGGAATAGTCTTTTGGAGCAGGACATATTTAAGTTATGATCTGAATTACAAATAAGTAGAATGGTGGTAAGAAGAAGTCTTTCAGAGGGAGGAAAGAGCTAGTGCAAATACCCCAAGACAGGACTTACTTCGTTTCAGTAATAGAAATGAGGCATGTGCATGAGGGCAAGAAGAATAAGATCACCTTTTCAAGTTGGAAAGGAAATCAGGAGTCAGATTATATAAATTGTAAATCAGAGTAAGGGTTTTAGATTTTAAGTGTGATGAAACGCTTGGAGTGGAATGTCCTGAGGCAGGATCCTCTGGCCACAGTTTTGTCGGTTTACCCCAATATACTTCTTAAATATTATTATCTATCTGTAGCACAACATGAAAAGGTTGGGAAGCAGTGTGAGGGAGTGTTTACTATAGGGACTTTGATTTAATGTGACTTGAAGTTGTAGGATATTTATACTCACTGGTCCAATTTCCTTCAGTTGATTTGCCTTATTTTTGTGAGCTAACGCTTGCCTGCTGCAGCCTCTTAGGACTAATTTTCCAGCTCTAACACAAGGATTAAAACCAGCACAAGTTTAGCACTTCTGAAAAGTGACATGGGCCTTGTGCATTACAAGCATCTGACATCCTTCATTCATAGGGTATTTACTGAGTGTCTTCTTGGAACCAGCTGGGTCTTCTAAGTGCAGGGGTGTAGCAACGAAAAAATATAAAATAAAATTTCTGCCTTCCTTGAGCTTATATTAAAATGGGGACACAGAATAAACACATAGAACACAAATACATTCAATGTTAACAAGTGCTAAGGAGAAATATTAACCAAGGAAGGGAAATAAATAATGTGAGATAAATATTTACAGTCTTATTTAGGCCATGAAAGACTTGAGGAGGTGAAACACTAAGCATAAAACTATCTGGTGGAAAATAGTTCCAGGCAGAAAGATCAGAGCGCTAAAGCTAGGGCATATGTGTATACAGAAGAATCAAAGCCAGTGTGGCAATAGCTAAGTGGGTATGTAGGAAGAGAGAAGTTAGAAAAGTTGTTTTAACCAAAATCAACCATTTTATCACTTGATGATCATTATTTTTTTAGTAAATGTACTGCGTACCCTCAACACATAAAAACTAATTTCAAAGCCATCATAGTTTCCCTAGTTGAAACTTACTTCAATAGAATTTATAGAGAAATATTCACAAAGATTGATACTTCCTATGCATCATTTGTTTTTCATTCAGCACATGTTTTATTCAATCCTACACTAAGTGGAAACTGAAAGCACTATTTAATGTGTTAGTTTGTGTGTGAACTACCATAGAATAATATTAAACTAACGTTATCTATTTTATCAGCTACTTGGAATGAGAACTACGTTAAGAATTCCTTCAAATTCTTGTGATTCACTAATATAATCACCTTTCATGAAATAAATGCCTAGTGAAATATTAAGTAAACTGTAATTTAAATATAAATAAAAACTGAATTGAATTATAAAACTGGCTAATTGGCAAAATTCAATACAAATAAAAATGTTAACTACTAAAATGTTCGTGTTCTAATGAAATATGTTTTGGAGAGAAGGAATACATATAGAAATTGTATTGTGGAATCCTTTTACTTTGAGGCAGGCAAAATATATTTTCCACTTTATTCTGCAAATATAGCGTACAGATTTTGTTTCATGTAGTCACATATGAAGGAACTGATAACAAATAAAATACTATAGGATGTATTTGTTTTCCAATGGGGCCTATAAATTATTTCTTTAAAGAGAAATGCTATAAAAATCATTAGTTTCTTAAATGAAAGTATTTATCAGTAAAAATCAACAAACATTTTCCAAATTGGGAAGCATTCAATCCAATTGCAGAAGCTGTGTGCTACTTTTATATAAGAGAGGCAACACGGAGTGTAATAGAAGAAAAATTTGTGAACCTCTTTTGTTAGGACAACTCTATTGAGCTTTGTAATTTTCTCTTATTGCTAAAAAGCCTACTGGAAAAGTTATGTGGATTTATAATGTGATAAGTGATTTTTAAAAATAGTTTGTTGCTTCTTATTTGGGTGTTTACAGATACAAATTACTCACCAAAACCTATACTATGGATTAAATTATTCAGTCAATTATCAATAAATGTGAGTCAACACAAAATTCTCTATACACATCTGCACATTTAGTTGTAAAAAGTATATACACATAAGTGTAAATATACACATATATCCAAAGGATAAATAAGTAAAGAATATTTATATTTAACTATATTAAACATATATAGATATAGGAATGTATAGATATATTTATATATTGGAATGAATGCCGGTGAAATAAAGTTTGATCCTCTTCATATTTATTTAGCTTTCAATTATTTAAAAATAATTGTCTATCTAAAATATTTCCAGGATAAATAATTTATCTAATTGCCTTGACAATAGTAAATGTTCAATAAATATTTACTGAATTAACACTGCTAGTAAGAAAAGTTTTATTGTACAAAAGAACATTTTTATTTTGCCAAATTTATGCTTGTTAAAATAAAAAAAAATCAATAAAATACTACTTTAAATGAGAATTGCTTTCCTAAAATTAAAGTTGAATTTTTTTTTCCTTGATGTTCTAAGATGATCATCTTCATTTCTATTATAATTGTCTAATTTATATCAGGACTTTGCCACTAATATACCAATCACTTTTTGTTTTGTTTTGTAACTATAAAAGTTAACTAGATGACAAAATTGCACATGAACATAACACATGGATGTCAAAACACATATTTCACTGAGGTTGCATCTGAAAATCCCTTATAAAGAAAAATAATATAAATATGCTCCAAAATATTAAAGGTAAAGATAAAAGGAGGACAATATTAAAGCAGAAATTATTTAGATAATTTTTCTATGGGCTTTAAATTTAGAACTTGGGGCAAAAATTTATAACTCAGGATCATTATTAGATTTCTGTGTGAGTCTCAAAGGCGTTTCTAGAATACAGGAAATAGATCTTCTGGAACCTAGCGGGAGTGGGCAGAAGCACCTGGAAAAAGAGTTTATGATTTAAATTTATTTTCCTAGATATCTTGGTCAAACCTTGTCACAGGAAAGTGAGGGACTGAAAACAGAACTATACAGAGCTAACTTTGGCAAATATGATAGGCTATCACCTTGAGTTATAGAGAATCAGTCCCAGGTCAGTTGTAGGAAATCAAGTGTCTAAGACCATGAAGTTATGATGCTTCCTCAGGCAAAAAAGGATTTCTATGAGATAGTAAACAAGTCCTGTTTTTATTTACCTGAAAAGTGCTACAAAACATTTTTATGTTACCAATCAAGATTTCAACATTGTTAACAATGACCATCTAGAGCAGGGTTTCTCCTTGGCAATATTAACATGGCAGGGAGGATAATTCTTGGCTGAGGGGAGCTGTCTTGTGCATTGTGGGATATTAAGTAGCATACCTCGCCTCTTCCCATTGCTTTTTAGTAGGATCTCTGAAGTGTAGCATCCAAAACTGCCTCTAGGTATTGCTCAATGTTCCCTGGGGGGCAAAAATGCCTCTGGATGAGTATTGCTGCTCTAAAGATGGTAACAAAAAGAATTAACATGTGTTACCTAAATATTATTTTTTACCTCTCCTCTCATATAGTTTGACTGGATATTTTCTTTTTATATATTTGCTTTGCTGCCTTCTAATACATATTTTCCTAATAAATCAACAGAAAAAGTATTTGTCTCTGTTGATGTATGCATGTATGCCTCCATTAAAGGTGACTTTACTGGTGAATTTTTCTCACAATGTGATTTACGTTTCAGTTTTTCTTAATATTCCACCTCAAATTGACTGTTTGTTAGTATTTTATCCCTATTCATGATAATAAAAGTGAGAAAAGCAAGGGGTGTGTGTGTGTAAAATTAACATTCAGAATATCCCTAGAGAATTAGCCTACTATGTGTGTTAACCCAAAATATGAGTGTTCATGTGTGATAATTACCTAATCACCTCAGTATCCTCTCCTTTCTACTTGCAATTTTCTACTTGCAATTATGAAAGCCAGACTTAAAGAATTTAGACGCGAACCTGGGAGGCGGAGCTTGCAGTGAGCCGAGATCGCGCCACTGCACTCCAGCCTAGGCAACAGAGTGAAGACTCCGCCTCAAAAAAAAAAAAAAAGAATTTAGAAATATTCAGAATAAATCACAATTACCTATGCTCACTGAAAGTCTTTAAATGTGTCTTTAGGAAGCTGGACATCAAATTCTATTTCTCTTTGCAGTATGGGCCAAGCATTAACAAAATGTAGTTTTTGATAACATCTCTTCACTAATATTTACAAATGTACTTCGTACATTTTTTATCATGTTAGACTTCTGACAAAACCTTGAGAACCTTCTACAGAATACACTGCAAATAACAGAATGTATGGAAATGTACATAGAAGAATATCCCCACTTGCAGTATTCTTTCCGTCTCATGAGACATTTATGAAAGGAAGAAAAGTAACCAAAAAAATTTTCCTTACTTTTTGACACATTCTCTATTGAAAAGGGGAGTGATGCCTTTCACAACATTTTCCTTCCTTTTTATACCCCAAATATTTCTCTTCTCAATGGAATGCCTTGGTAAACTATTCAGTTACCGAGTAATTTTTAAAGTAAATTTTATTACCTCTTCTTGGACAAGAGTACTAGAGCAAAAGCTTTGTGTTAAGGGCATGCTGTCATTTTCTTCTATACCTTGCTAAATAAGTGAACAAGTCCAGAGCCTTGAGAGATGAGTCCTTGGCTCATTAACCTTTGGACATGAAGTGGTGAGCCACAGGATTCATGATGTTAACGCTCCTGAGAAATCACACAGACGGATTTATTAGTGAGATAAATTTTATTTATTCTCCTAATCTCTACCAATGCTAAGTGAAATTTCTAGGGTAATACTCCCTTTAACATTGCTTATAAAAGTGCATATACCAGACAACTAGTGCCCAATGAATGATTTTTCAGTGAAAATCAATGATAAAAGATATCACACTAGTTTGCGATTAGCTATGCTAAAGATATTTGTGAAACTTAGAAATGTAACATATGGGCCCCTAAAAGTATAGGGCAAAAGAGAGCGTGGGAATCGCATGTTAGCTCTGCTCCAATTACATGTAGAATAAACAAATAGAGACTCCACAGTACAATCATATTGTTTTCAAGAATACCCTGGAGTCAGCAAAAGTGGTTATCTCTACACCCAAGATAACCAGGCTGAAACCTTGCTGTTTTTAATGACCATATATCCTTGTTAAAAAGGCTATAACTGTATGCCTCTTAGCTCTACAGTTATACAAAAGCCCGTACAGAAAACAGAGATGACTTCCTTTCTCTCATTCTGAATCAGATAGCTAGAGCTGTGGGAATTCAACGTGTGTGTGTTTGTGTGTGTGTGTGTGTGCGCGCGTGCATGTGTGTGTGTTTTAAGAGTTTGTATATTTGATTAGTAGGTGATGATATTAGGCTGCAGCACCATAATTCAGTTTTGTTCTTTGTTTATTCAGGTCTTCAACAGCAGATGTACTCAGTAATAAAAATATGTCTCAGTTTCCATCACGTTTATTTAGTCTCAGGGAAAAAAATTAAAAGACCTCAGTGTTATGGCTCAGAAATATAGAAGCTATATGATCAAATAAAATTCAAACTCAATAAGTTTTTACAGATATCAATCTATAATATATAGCCATCAAAATGTTATCAAGGATGTCTATTGACTTTTAAATTTTACTTTCTCTTTGTAGTCACATGTTGTTTTAATTGGGATCTAGCAGGTAGTCCAGGTTAGATAACTATTGCTCTTTCTGCACATCTCCATCCTCATTTGCCTGGCAATGTAACAAAAGCATTCCTCCCTTTTTGCACTTTTCAGATACAGGTAATCATTCCTATCACCATACCTGGTGGAGGAGTGTGGTATGATAGTAGAGGACTTGGTCTTCGTTGTCAGACTAACGTGAGGGACACATAGAACTTGTTGTGACAGCAGGCAAGTTTTTATCCTTTTTAGGCCTCTATATGTTCATCCGTACAGTAAGGATAATTCTAGAGTCTGCTACGTAGTATCATTATAGGTATTAAATGAGATGTAAGTGCTATAGGGTAGGAATAACAGTTATTTTGCCTATCGTGTATGCCCAGCAACAACACAAATACCTGGCACACAACAGTTGCTCAATACACAGTTTGTCAAATGAATGAATGCATGAAGGACATAGCACTTATTTTACTTGGATTGTAATGAATAGTTTTCTTAAGATATCACATGAAAACAAAACCTATAACTCCAGCTAGACATTTAGCTAACAAATGAATTCTTAGATGGTGTTGCCCCCTGACTCACTGTAGTGACAACAAAATCATTGTGACACACCCTACACACTCCTATTTACCATATTATGTTTTGACTTTTTTAGGAATTTAATATGTTTTACCAGTCTGATATTATAATATTCTTTCAAGTTAGGTATTTACTTTTTTATGTGTTTTTATATCATCTACTTTATGATGGTTTTATTCTTCTTAAGGGTAAAGTAATTCTTAAATATTTGATGGAATTGAAAGGATTAACTTGGGTTGCTATGCAGCAGATTGCTCACATAAACAGACAACAAATTGTCTTTTTCAAATAAAAATTAATAAAAGGAAGCAGAAGAGTAAATAGAACGTATCAAAAAGCACCAAGGAAGTCTGTGTCTGATACTCATGAGGTACTAAATATGTCAGCATCCCTTTCTCTATACAAATTTATCATATAATCCTAAAATTCAATAAGTTGAAAGGTGATCTCAAATTGTGCTAAAATACATTATGCTCATAAAATTATCACATTTCACGTCAGACATATTTTTGTTATGCTAATTATAATAACATTAAAAAGCATTGTGATTATGCCTATATCCTGCTAGACTCTATTCATCTGTGGTTGGTCAGTACATGGTGTTACACAATTTTATAGCCTAAGGACCCAACACACTAAGTTTTTAGTAAACATTTCTTGAATAAATAATTAAACAAAAAATCATGTGAATTCATGTGAATCATGAATTCCTAGAAAAGTCTGGTTGAGAAATAAAATTATACCAAACTTAATAGTCTGAATATTTTACCTAATTCTATTTTTATAAAGCATAAGAATTCATATAAATATGCAATTTTATGATGCATATAAGTGCTTAAAATTTCAGAATCTACAAAATTCAGAAAATTAATTATTGCCAAACAGTGAGAATTGATATCTTCTCATAATTTGTGTATTCATTTAAAAATTCTATTCACAAGATTTTAAATTGTGACAATAAAACATGGCCTCGTACTTCTCATATTTATAAATCTTTGTTTTCACCCTATGTGTTATATAGAAAAAGAATAAATGAAAAAAATTGAGAACAAGAAAATATGTATCTCTAAAACTCTGATCAATGTTCTCTTCCAGCTTAAATATTTTCTAAATCCTGAAAATGAATTGGAAAATACTGTCTGAAAAGTGATGACACTAATTTTATATATATATTTATTTATATTTACATTTATATTTGGATTATAGTTAAAGTAAAACAGTAGGTTTTGGGTAATGCTAACCACCACCTTGATATAATGAATATTTACCTAACTATTCTTGTATAATGAACATCATTTGAATCAATTACTTCAGTAGGAATTTGCAAATTAATTACAAACTAGAAAAAAATAGTACCAAGGATTTCACTTTACACTCAACACTGAAAAAAAGGCAGAAAGATGCAGCTTACTTTGTTTATGAACTAAAATTACAGTAGACAATTTTCTAATTAAGTACAAATGTAAATTGGGTAATGTGGGAATTAAAGGTGGTCATATTTTTAAATCTTAAAGGATGAAAATACAACACATGATTTAGGAGATGCTATGGGAAGGTTTACCATTAAATTAGCAGGGAGAAAAAATTACATGATATCTATTTTTTCAGTTGATGCAAATTATTTCTGGATCAAGCAAAGCATATTGTTTGGGAACAGGAAAGTCATTTTTGTTCACACATTTAAGATATTATAGTTGTCACTTACAGTCTCTAGAGATACTTGCAAAGGCAAAAATGTGCTTCATGATAGGTTGTAAAGAGATAAATGGCTAAAAAGTGTTGTTGAAATAACACTGTCACTGTGAATTAATTCTGACAAGTATAATAATACTTAGATTATATATCATCAAGTATGACTATTTTAATAGTTAAAATAAGCTGGAATAGGACTGTGGTAACATCAACAAATTCTAGACAATTCAGCAGATAATGCATTGATTGCAAGTAGAAATATTTTTTAAAATGTTGAAATATTTGAAAATCTAGTTGAGCTGCTGAAACATAGCTGGAGAATATGGTGTAAATAAGGTTTATGTCATATATTAAAAATTGAGATATCTTTATGTACATGTGATAGATTAAGGATAAATATTCAATTGTAGGTTAAAAAATTTAATTACATTTTCTGAAAAATGTGATGGAACCCAAGATATTTCATGTCAGTTACGTAGCGTATTTACCAAATGATACTTTCCATATTTTCACTAAGACCAGATTAATCCATGGAAAAGCAGATAAAATAGTAGGCACTGGTGCTGTTTGCTGGTTACTCCGTTTTCCCACTTGTAGTCATATGTTGTTTTGCTCCTCCTTGCTCCCTGGAGTGAGTTAACTGTGATCATGTGACTTGCTATGTTTTGATCAATGAAATATGAGTAGAAGTATTATATGTCACTTCTGGGTGGAAATTTAAGACCTGTTGTACAATCTAAGACATTCTCTCTTTCCCGCTGAGGCTGCAACATAACAGAGGATTGTTCCACCAGCCTGAGTCTTAGAGTGAGGGAGCATAGAGAAGCGTTGCCTGCTGAACAGCAATAGGTATACAGCATAAGCAAGAAATCAATACTTGATGTTATGAGTTACTTCTAATATTTGGGAATTGTTGTTTCTCCAGCGCCATCTAGCTTACTCTGACTGATATGGATATAGTTCATTCTGTGCTATGGGTGAGGTTTGGACTAAAGTATAGTGGTGTTAAAATCTGAAATCAAGACTGCTTATATTTACATTCCAGTTATGTTACCCCTTGTTTGATACGAACAGCCTTAAGAATTTCATGTCACATTTCTAGGTCATAATTTACTCCTCTATAATTTTCTTTTTTCCTTTTTTTTTTTTTTTTTCTCTGAGATAGAGTCTTGCATCCAGGCTGGAGTGCAGTGGCGTGATCTAGACTCACTGTAACCTCTGGCTCCCAGGTTCAATAGATTCTCCTGTGTCAGCCTCCAGAATAATTGGTATTAGAGGCGCCTGGCACCACGCCTGGCTAATTTTCATATTTTTACTAGAGACAGGTTTTCACCATGTTGGCCAGGCTGGTCTCGAGCTCCTAATCTCCACCGATCCACCAGCCTTGGCCTCCCAAAGTGCTGGGATTACAGGCATGAGCCACCGCGCCTGGTCTCCTCTATAAATTAAGAATAACATTACAATCTCTCTTGAGTTTGCTATTGTTTTTAAGATTACATAAGTCAATATACATAATAAAGCAATTAGAACATTGTCACAGCAGCGCCTAATAAATATTAGTCATTATTCTCTTTGAGGAATTAAAATTAAAATATCTTGTATGGCATTATATCACTCGTTACAATTATTAGTATCACTCTTAATTGCAATTATAAAAATCAAAGGCAAAAAGTCATCTTATTAAAATTTTAGTTTATCTATTTTTTGAAAAGTGGCATACCAAGGTGATGTATATGTAATATTTCCCTATTGAGCAGAATACTTGATTGCTAATGATACTAGTCATGTAATTGTGAGCAAGTTACTTAACTCCTCTATATTTCAGTTTCCTTTCTTGTGAAAGGAAATGATATAGAGTAGCTACTTTATAGCTTTGGTAAGGATCGAAATATTTAAAATAAGTAAAACTTTTAGAACAACCCCTGATATAGCGTTAAAAAAAAAAAAGTGTCAGCCATTATTGAACGGTAGAGTGATTTAGAGAAGATGGAGTTCAATGATTCCTGGAGAAGTTACAAAATATATTGGGGTAGGGAGTGGCATATGGAACTTGGTTTTCTTTTCAGACAAACAAGCTAAGCGAGAAGAAATAGCATTAGAGGTTCAGGCACTAAAGGTGTTGAGACTTGAGGGTAGAAATAGCACAGTCTGTTTGTGGAAAAGCAGGAGAACAGAGAAATCAGGCTGCAAATATTGTATTCAGGTTTTCTTATGTGTTTTCTCTTATGGGAATTGTTATGTATTTCTGATACACACCAAGTAAAATAAAATGAAATATAAAACAATACAGATTTTATAACTCATTAAATAAAACAATATCTGAAATATTTTGAGAGAGGCAATTATAATCAGTAAAGTATGTAATGAAGTCTATAGTATAACTGAAAGAAAGACACATAATAAAGAAGGAACACAATCCATTCCAATTAGCTGAATGTGTTATTATTCTATCAGGGGTAATTCTGCATAAATAGCAAATGAGAAATAATTTTAAAAAATACCTCTAATTTAAACTACGATATATAAACTATTGGCTCTTCTCTTTCTGTAGTATATTATGACCCACATCCAGAAAAAAAAATGAATATTAGTTTTTTTCCTAGTTAAATCACTAAATTCTTTGTCCTTCAAAATCCCTGAGTTTGCTGAAAGTGAAAAATGAAGGGAAACATAAAGATAATCATCAAGAAAAACAATCTCTCCCATCTCTCACTTCAACTGTGTTTTAAAACATTCAAAACATGGAAGAGAAACCAAAATAACTGTGGTCTCGATCAAATAAACGTTTTCTATAAAGCATTTTGTTCACAATAATAGAGACACGAAAAATCCAAGACACTAGATTTACCATTCACGCCAATAGCGCATATCATGCTCAGAGCGAATGGTGGAGATGGAGCAGTTGGGGAAGTAGGAGTTATAGCAACTGATTTGTCTTCATGAGAAAGAAAAGAGGTAACTTCTAATCTCTGTCAACAAAAAAATTAGCCCTGCAGGTCAATAGACTAATAGTATTTGGTAGATGGAGGGTCCTTACATATGGAAATGTTAACAGCATGTCCCAGGTTAAGGACTTATTTGACTAAATGAACTTAGAATCTATGGATTTATGCACATGGCACCCTGGAAAATGTCTCAGTGTTGGGATATAAAATATCCCATTCATGAATGAAATTCTCTCTGCTGTGTGAAGTAATTCCAAAAAACTTCTCCTAAAGATCTGAGCTATGACTGCGGATCCAAGAGTGGGTGATCGATGCAGAATGAAAGGCCTTAGAGAGCTGCCTTCCACACCCCAGACCTGTTCCTGCTTCATCTGAGTTCTTAAGTGCCATTACCTCTGAAATGAATAGTAAGCTTTGATATTGGGATAATACATCTGATTGGTATGAGTCTAATTTGACAATGTAGTTTTTTGTATTAGCTCACCAGACATTGATTTTCTTTTCATTAATAACCAACAATAAATTTCCAATGGATACATAGCATTCTACTAGATATTTTTCACTTTTTTTTTTTTTTTTTTTTTTTGAGACAGAGTCTCCCTCTGGCACCCAGGCTGGAGTGCAGTGGCATCATCTCGGCTCACTGTAACCTCCACCTCCCGGGTTCAAGCAATTCTCTGCCTCAGCCTCCCGAGTAGCTGGGACTACAGGCTCAAGTCCCCATGCTCAGCTCATGTTCTGCATTTTAGTAGCGACGGGATTTCACCACTTTGCTCAGGCTGGTTGCAAACTCCTGAGCTCAGGCAATCCGCCCCCTCGGCCTCCCAAAGTGTTGGGATTACAGGCGTGAGCCACCACGCCTGCCCAATATTTTTCACTTTTTAAATCAATACAAATTGGTTACTTGTTTTCTAAAGTTTACCTTCTGATACAAAAGTAACAGGCTGGGGGCAGTGGCTCATGCCTGTAATCCCAACACTTTGGGAGACTAAGACAGGCGGATGCTTTGAGGCCTGTAGTTTGAGACCAGCCTAGGCAACATAGTGAGACTCCATCTCCATACACACACACACACAAATAAATTAATTAAAATAAAAATAAAAATTAGCCTGGCACAGTGGCTCATGTTTGCTGTCCCAGCTACTCGGGAAGCTGAGGCAGGAGGATCGCTTGAGCCCAGGAGGTTGAGGCTGCAGTGAGCCATGATCGCACCACTGCACTCCAGCCTGGGTGATAGAACAAGATCCGCCCCCCTCTTTCTGTCTCTGCCTCCTGTCTCTCTCTCTTTTAGAGTACATATTTATTAGTACATTGTGTAAAGTTTTCCTCATGTTGCATAGGCATTACTAAAATGGATCAGGTAGTTTTCAAGAGGATAGTCATTACTTTTCAGGATCTTATTCTTAAAATCCATGTGGCTACAACCGAATGGCTGTCAGATGATCATTATCTCAAAATGGATAAATCACAAAATAACATTCTATAAAAATTGTACTAGAAATATAAATTGAACTCTAAATCTATATGAACACAATAACTTTTTAAGAAATA
>NW_012104321.1:342449-343137 GCF_000951045.1 Mandrillus leucophaeus
TTTTTTAAGGAAAGTTAAAAAATCTAAACTATATCTTAGAGGGAAGAAGCAATCTTTTTACCCTTACTGCAATAATTGCTTTTCTCCATCAGGATCAAATTGGCCTTCACCTGCCATTTTTCTTTCTGGGAGTCAGGAAACTTGTCCTTCTGCACAAAGAACACTTATGCTACCTATATATTTTCTCCTCCGTATCAAGTTTCTTTCTTTTTTTTCTTTTTAGACAGCTTTTAAATGAGGAAACCCTCCTTTCCTATATAAGTGTGTGTGTGCCCATATATAACGTGACCACAATTTTACAAATTAAGGAGGCAAACAGCTTTCAGATAGTAAGAAAGTAGCCAGAAAATATTTTATCATTTGAGACTCTTGTTCATCAATTTCTTGTATGTGTATCCCCACACAAAAATCAAAGAGGAAAACAGAAAAAAAAAAAAAAAAAAAAAAAGAAATATATGAACCATGAGGTAAACAAAATTAAAATCTGTGTAGCATATTTCTTGCCAAAGTTACTTGTTCTTTCAAGCTTACTGTTATATTTAGTGAAAATGTACACAGAAATTTCTTCTGAGGTCGGAAATCTTGCCAGTCTCCTTACGAAGAAAGTTTTCTGAAAAGCCTGAGAATGAAGGCATGACATTCATTCACTCTCCCCAACCATTACATTCAAAATTCATTAGCACATATA
>NW_012104321.1:343187-350835 GCF_000951045.1 Mandrillus leucophaeus
AGCCGGGTATGATGGTGTGTGCCTCTAGTCCCAGCTACTTGGGAGGCTGAGGTCAGAGGATGGCTTGAGCCCGAGAGGCAGAGGTTGCAGGGTCAAGATCGCACCACTTGCACTGCAGCCTGGGAGACAGAGCCAGATCTTGTCTCAAAAAAAAAAAAAAAAAAAAAAAAAAAAAAAAAATTCTAACAACTCTTAATGCTTATTAACACCAAGAAAGAATAGTTTTTCTTTTTCTTTCCCCCAAAGGGGAATATACACATCAATCTATTCATTGACATGTAGACTTGTTTCAAGTAAATATAGCAAATGAAATTGACGTGTTTGAAAATAAGTTAGTGTTATTGTTTCCTTTTCAAGGTGCCAGCATACAATACTGGTGATTACCTAAAAAATCACCAAGTAAGATAGAGATTTGTTTTAGAGAGAGTGATTACATATGGAAAACTTAAAATAGTATATAACTGTATTTGGAGAGTACAATAAGGAGAAGTAAGCTCAAAATACAACATGAAAAGCATCTCCTTGTTAAATTTGGACATTTCTGCTTCTAGTTGCAAGTTAGATATGAAAAAGAAAGTGCATTTTGTTTTATAATGAAATAAATATTTAAAACAATATTAAATTTAGGTAACTAAGGAAAACTAAGGAAGTTTTTATGTGTGTCACAATAAAATCATGTGTCACAATAAAATCATATGGATATCATATAGTAACGTATGCATATAATAACATATTACTTTAGGGTCTTCATTAAAAAATCATTTAAAACATAGCTATATGTAATAAACTTAACAGATAATGATAAGTGCCTACATTCTAAAACTTGGTAAGTCAAATTAAATTGTCAGAATGATTTAAAACATAAATATGTTCATAGTCATTGAAGTACCTAGCTAAAGGGTCCGTGGCTTTCCTTCCATGCATTTCTCTATATTTGTATAAATAATTCTCACTCTTATAAAATATTTCCCTTAACTCATACATTTCACACCTTACACATAGTAGGTAGCATTCACAAAGTAAAGGTTTACCATTGCAATTATCCCTAGTTCATAAGGAGTACTTCAAAATTCAAGCTTAATAATATAATATATACATAATACACAATTATATATTTGCATATGTAATCAATGCATACATTGTATTTAATTCTGCAATTCTACAACCCACCAGCATTTTGGAATCAGGAAAACAAAACAAAACCCTGACTTTTGATGTGGAGCACATGAGAACAATCTATGTCTTTATCTTTTGTTAGAAAAGTTACATGAATTTGAGAAAGTTACTTGACTTCTTCAAAATTTGAGTTCCTTTCTTTATTTGAAAGATAATGACAAGTTTGCTCAATCTTATATTTTGAATTAATGATTGTGAGAACATTTTGGACAAACATGCTGGCATAATAGTAGAAAATAATGTTCCTTTGATCAATAAATACTGATGTCTCTTGTCCCTCCTTTGGGAAATAATTATCAACCATAATTTTGTTACACGTTGAAACATAGCACAAAAATTACAACAGTTCTCACACATTTTTCTAAAAACGAAAACAACATCCCCCAAAAATCCCTATTTAAATTTCACTTTTAATGTAATCAAATAAATATTTATACAAAACACTTTAAGAGTCTAATGGACAAATTATGTAATGAACACTGTGAGAAAGTCTGAAAATATTTCCCCTTGAAAATAAAATTATTGATGTTTAAACATGTTTACTGATGTATGTTTAGAATTGATTCAGTTACAAGGAAAGAATAAAATGAAAAAGGAGGGGAAGGGGGGGGGAGGGAGGGAAGGAAGGAGGGAGGGAAGAAAGAAAAATAGTGTTTTGCTGGTATTAAAAATAAATTATAAAATTGTACCGTTTGAAACAGATGACCTTTTCTTTTCTGTAGTTAAAGCTTCAGCTAAATTGCTTTTGAGGAAAAAATGTACCTTTCTTTATTGACTTACTTTACTTGCTAATACAAATTATTTTGTCTTGGTAGCCTGGTCAAAAGATCTTCAATTGAATTCTTGCTTCTTCAAGATAATACGGTATTGACCATTCATGTAGATAAAAATCTTTACCAGAGGAGTGCTTTAATTTAAGGGAATGGAGTTTTACATTATCTGCATTTAAAGGTTTCAAATATAAAATAAGACAACAAAAAGAAAGAGATAAGAATAGGATAAAAGAAGGAACTCCAGAAAACTGTTAGAAAAACAAACAAATGTTTTTGTATTTTAGATCACAGAAGGTGTTTTAAGAGGCAAAACAAACAAGGGCAAATACACTATTTTGTGTAAATAAATATATTTATAGTTTTTATTTTAATACCATGTTTTAAACCCAGCATTTACGATTCATAATATTATGTTACATAATGATTGAAATAATTTAATTAATTTTATAACATATTTATAAAGGTTACCATCATTAACCATGATTACTTCATTGTCTGTTTGCACGACACGGAGAACTCTCAGTAAAACCTGCTTTCTTCTTCTTGGCTCTATGACTTTTCTATTGCCCTGAACCCTGACCACAACATTGAGCCATTCTTTTGGGCTGTCTATCTCTGTCACCTATCCTTGCAGTAAACTGCAACATTCAGGAGTGCCTTGTAGCCACCTGGTCACTTGATAATTAAAGTGACCTGTTACACAAAGGCAACAGACAGAGACACACAGAAATAAGGAAACAATGTCATGTCTAGGCCACAGATACCCTTTTCGGATACATTCAGGAGACTCCCTTTAATATGAGGTTTTCTTCCAATAAATCATCTTCAACTATTTAGTAATCTAAACAGGTGTTACATTTTCTGTAGTTAGAATAAGACTCTTCATTATTTATTCTAATTAAAGACATATTGCTTTCATCTTTTGATCTTGATGCGAGGGAAAACAGATTGTAGATCATTTTGTTCTTCAGTAGGAAATGTCCTACTAAGATGGAAGACACTAAAGGCATTGTTTTCAAACTTATCTAATTTACATAGAATAAGTGATGAAATTAAATTAAGACTATAACCAGGGAGACCAATGACATGGATGAGAAGAGTGAACAAAAAATACTTACTGCCAAGTGGAATATTACATTTTAGAATATTTGCATATAGAAATAATTTTTAAACAAAATCTATTTTTGATTTAAAAATATAATGAGAATAAAGCAGAAATATGTTTAGTTGAATCTTCATCAATATTTTATATGATTTTTGCAAATGCAAAAATTGTGAATTGAACTGAAAATACTTCTATATTACATACTTAAAATATGAAATGATGAAAACATTGTTTTTACTCAATATTTTACATGTCATAGATTAGTGATGCATTTCTTATTGTCAAATAATGGTTTAACCTAAGTTGAAATAAGTACTGGTTTAAATAAACCTTCAGTGCATGTAGGATTCCACAGGGCCTTGAAAAGAAGAAAACAAAAAGAAATGAATGAAATCAATAAAATAAAATGAAATTTTACTTAATATGAATATTTAAAATGTTCACAGACTTTTAGCAAACACAGACCAACATAAAACGGTTTTATTTATGATTTTCTCAATCAAAAATTGCTCTTAACATTTATAACAAATATATTAGTAATGCATATAGGCTCCCAACTTCCAATTAAATATGCTCTATTACCAAACATGAGATTAAAGAGGAAAGATTAATTAGCAAATATTTTCATTTCCTTGGTTTTATAATTAGAGTACAAAAACAAGTTTTAATAAACTGTTTTTCTTTATGTATTCCTCCATCTTAAAGAAAACTGCAAGAATATGAAATAATTAAGCACTATGTAAGTCTCATATGGCTGTCCTGGTATTCTTGTAACCCGTAGTCACCATCCAAAGTACTAAACACAAAGCTTCAACAGAATTTTGTTAATCTGCAACAATTATTATCTTATTATTATATTTTAATCTCTAAACTTTATCGCAATTTTAAGTAATAAGAAATACAAGACATTTCAAAATATTTCACCCTTTTTACAAAAGGAGACTTCATTTTGTGCTGGTACTATATATGAAAAGACGTATAAATTGAAAGAAGCATAGAATGTGATATCTGCCCCCAGGAGTGTAAAAATTTAGTTAGAGTGATATAAATGAATATAGGAAAGGATGAGCCATACTACAGAGATGGTAAGTTATAATAAATACGACATATACATGCTAATATAGGAAACTGGCAACATTATATAGGACTGGTAACTGCAAAATGAAGGTAGGTTAAATAGAACTGATAACTGCTGAAGGAGTTCTACAGAAAGAGAAATCATTCCTTGTTTGCATTATCCAATCAAGGATATGAAATTGGAGGTTGGCTTAAAATAGAGATATATTGTGGGGCAGAGGTATTCCCGATGAAATGGTTAAAAATAAACCAAAAATGAAACAAAATCTAAAAACTTAGAAAATGATTAACGGTTTATAATGAATCAGTGTTGATGGAATAAAAAGTTTTAGTTTGAAAACAGTAGGTGTTCAAACTGCATAAATAGGGAAGGGTACAATTTTAGCAGCCATGGATGCTGGTTTGCGGAGTGTGGATTCTATCCTACATGCCTTATTAAGCCATTCAGAGTGTGTGTGTGTGTGTGTGTGTGTGTGTGTTTCAAATTAGAAATACAACACAACGTAAGCTGTGTGTTTGCATTTATTTTTTATTTTTGGAAAATGTATCTGTGGTGTTACGTAGAGTAGAATGCATAGAGACTAAATGTAACATGACAAGACCAAAAGCAATATGAGGAAATCCTGAAGCACTAAGCAGGATTGAGAGTTGAATGTTTTTGGCAGTATGATTTTCCCTGTCACCATGCTTGTCCTGGTTCTGTGAACAGTGACCCATCACTCGAGTTCCAGCTCAAATGCAACATTGGCAGAACCATCTTCCCTGATGGCTCTTTTCTAGACAGTAGCTCCTTCCCTTCACTTAGTTTCTCTTAATCTCATCTTTCTGTTTATCTCCTTTATGCCCTTAACACAGTGTGAAATTCTCTTGTTTACTTCTTTGGTTTTTAGTTTACTGCCTGTCTTCATTGACTAGAATATGAGGTTTATGAAGACAAAAAACTTGTCTGGTTGTGTCTGCTTGGTGTTCACTGCTACTATCTCAGCGTCTGGAATATCTCTTTCTCTCTTTTGTTCTTTTATGTAACTGTTTGTAAATGATGGGGTAATACAAGGAACATCAGGACTATAAATGTGTGTTACACACAGATGCAAATATGGTATTGCCAGCCATTTTCTTAAAAAAAAGTCCACAAAATCTTTAAGACTAAGGATTAAACATTAAGAAGATGCCTGATATTCAGTATTTATTACACAAATACTAGTTGAGTGAATGTGAAAGACAGAGAGAATATATTTTTATATGTTATTTTATACATTTTAGAAATCTGGAATTCTGTTCCATTTTAATGGAACAGAATTTTAATAAGATTTCCATTTTAGAAATCTAAATTCTGTGTAATGTAAGGCTCCTAACATTCATATACTTAATGAAAATCTAACCCAGATCCACTTTTTAATTTTAAAATAGTAAAATGAAGGGGAAAATACCATAATAGCCTGAATATGTTCAGAGACACACATGTAACGAAAATACATGATACTAACATTTCTCTTTCCACAAAAGTTTTAATACTCTAATATTTGTAATGTGAAGGGGACAAAAAAACCTTTAATATATCTGTGTCATTTTGAGCAAGTAGAACATGAAGACAACTGCAAAGAAATAGTAAAGTTCACCTAATGAGAACAAATGGCTTCCTGTGACTACACTGTAGTGAAAATAATAATTTGAAAGATTCTTTTTTATGATTTACCATCTTGGGGATATTATAAACTGGGAAAATCAGCTACAAAATAGATTAATCTTCTTGGGCTTTAAGGTATAATGCATTCAATATATTGTCAAATTAGAAAGAAAAATTCTGCAATATTTAACATTCATTTTTAATAACTACATTTTAGAAACAAAATTGTCATTAAATTGTTTCCACAAAATTTTCCAAGTTATTTTATTTTGTAAGAAAGTAGGTCTTGAATAGAAAGTAAATACATTGTGCAAATAATTTCATATTCAAGTTTGCAGTGATGAGCTTTCTTTTTTAAATAATGTATTTCTACTTTGAAAGTACATTTTATTATTATAAAAATACATATGTTCATTGCAAAAAGTGACAAAAAGAGATAAACAAAAATAAGGAAATAAAATGGTACATTCCTACAAACCAGAGATCACCACTATACCAAGCTTTCTGGATTCATTTCCACTTATTTTTTGTTTAATTAAAAAGGGAACTGCATAGTACACTCTGTTTTTCATTTTGCTTGTCTTTTTCCCCAGTAGTAACCTCTAACTGTTCATGTAAAGAAGTTTTCATCATATCTAATAGCAATCCTTGTTCAAATTTCTTCAGATGTACCTCAAATACATGTTACTGCTGGACTGCCCATCCCAATTTAGTCCTGGCCATACATTACATCTTACTATAATGCCATTTAAATATTTTTGTGTATTTTTAAGCTGGGAAACTATTCCCTTTATTGAGAAAACTTTTAAGATACAGAAAAACAGACTTGCAATATTCTTTTTTCTGTTTTTTTTAATTATTATACTTGAAGTTCTAGGGTACATGTGCATAACATGCAGGTTTGTTACGTATGTATACTTGTGCCATGTTGCTGTGCTGCACTCATCAACTCGTCAGCATCCATCAACTCGTCATTTACATCAGGTATAACTCCCAATACAATCCCTCCCCCCTCACCCCCTCCCCATAGTAGGCCCCGGTGTGTGATGTTCCCCTTCCTGAGTCCAAGTGATCTCATTGTTCAGTTCCCACCTATGAGTGAGAACATGCTGTGTTTGGTTTTCTATTCTTGCAATAGTTTGCTGAGAATGATGGTTTCCAGCTGCATCCATGTCCCTACAAAGGACACAAACTCATCCTTTTTTATGGCTGCATAGTATTCCATGGTGTATATGTGCCACATTCAGACTTGTACTATTAACACCTGCATAGCCTTCACGTCGTATCTTAGTCCATTTTGCATTGCTCTAACACCTGAGACTGGGTAATTTATTTATTTATTTTTTAAAAAGGTTTATTTGGCTCAGGATTATGCAAGCTGGAAGACTGGGCATCCGGTGAAAGTCTCAGCCTACTTCCACTCGTGGCAGAAATGGAAGGGGAGCTGGTATGTGCAGACATGACACTCGCTACCCGAGAGGAAGCAGGAGAGACAGTGGGGGAGGTGATTGCTCTCTCAGGAACTCACTCACCCCAAGGGTGGGCATTAATCTATTAATCTATTTATCTATTAATGAGAGATCTCTCTCATGACCCAAACATGCCCTATTCTCCCATTAAGCCCCATCTCCAATTGAGAATCAAATTTCAGCATGAGATTTGGAGGAGATGAACATTGAAATCATGGCACCTAGATTCAGTAATTAAGAGTTGCTGGCCGGGCGCAGTGGGTCAAGCCTGTAATCCCAGCACTTTGGGAGGCCGAGACGGGTGGATCACGAGGTCAGGAGGTTGAGACCATCCTGGCTAACACGGGGAAACCCCGTCTCTACTGAAAAATACAAAAAACTAGCCGGACGAGGTGGTGGGCGCCTGTAGTCCCAGCTACTC
>NW_012104321.1:351444-369598 GCF_000951045.1 Mandrillus leucophaeus
ATGTTGGCTCACTGCAACCTCCACCTCCCGGGTTCAAGCGATTCTCCAGCCTCAGTCTCCTGAGTTGCTGGGATTACAGGCTTGTGCCACTATGTCCAGCTAATTTTGTATTATTAGTAGAGATGGGGTTTCTCCATGTTGGTCAGGCTGGTCTAGAACTCCTAACCTCACATGATCCACCCGCCTCAGCCTCCCAAAGTGCTGGGATTACAGGCGTGAGCCACCAAGCCTGGCAGATAGTCCCCCAATTTTTAATAGCATCTTCTTTTTTAAGGATACCATATGAGTTGTCTTGTAGAATACTGCCCATTTGGATTTTGTCTGATTGTTGACTGATGGTATTGTTTAACTTATTCACCCACCTCCTCTGTTTCCTGACTACTGAAAGTTAAGCCTATAAGCTTGAAAGGTTTATACTTTTTCAGTGGGCAAAACAAGAAAATATTCTTCAATTAACAAATAGTTTATATTGACACTTTACATTTGAATATAACATTACCAGGTTCTTTCCTTTATCTGGTATTATCATAGTTATGTTTATTTTCTCTTATCCTGAAATAACTTGGATGCTAGAAACATTAGATTTAGCTGTTAAATATTATAACACACAAATAACTTCCCAAGTATTACAACAATAGTAATATAATTTTACTTCCGATTGAAGTTTTAGATTTTTTGCACTTGTATTTGTCCTTATACTGTAACTCATTTGATGATAAGCCATTATCAAATAGCCCCCTATTGTTATGTGTGTTGTTTTTCATCTTTAACTGTTACACAAAATGATCATAAAGAAAACCTTATGAAAATATTGTTTGGCACATATGAAAGTGTATGTTCAGGTTAAATTTCTAGAGATAGCATTGCTAGGTATAGGATAAGACCACATATAATTCTATTAGAGTTTTCAAAATCCTCTTCCGGAGAGTATGTGCCATTGCTATTCTTTAGTAGGAGAAAATTTAAAACAAAATGTAAAAAATGTTTAAAATATTAATGTCATTTAATGATATTCAGTCCTTTAAATTATCAATAGTAAAATTCATTCATTAATATTACAGGAAAATAATATGGATCTATTTCACATGCCAAAAACATATATGAAGACATATATGTTTATGTACTTGTAATATATTTATAGATAATCCAGCACTTATATGATCATTTTAACATACTAAAACCAAAGTGGAGGAAAAAAAAACTTTCAAAAGTATATAAAATAATACACTCACACCAAGTATTTTTTACATTTTTATGAATTACATAAATTCTTTTTAGTTTTGTATTTTATGATGTATGATTGTATCATATTACTGATACTCCTGCAAAGAAAAGTTAATCTTTTCAGACTCATTTAGGGTCGGTAGCATCTTTTTCATAAATTAAAAAAAAAAAACACTTCGGCTGGGCACGGTGGCTCATGCCTGTAATCCCAGCACTTTGGGAGGTTGAGGCGGGTGGATCATGAGGTCAGGAGATTAGCCATCCTGGCTAACACCGTGAAACCCCGGTTCTACTAAAAATATAAAAAAAATTAGCCTGGCATGATGGCGGGCGCCTGTGGTCCCAGCTACTCGGGAGGTTGAGGCAGGAGAATGGCGCGAACCTGGGAGGCGGAGCTTGCTGTGAGCTGAGATCGCGCCACAGCACTCCAGGCTGGGCGACAGAGCAAGACTCGGTCCCAAAACAAACAAACAAACAAACAAAAAACACTTCTAGGTAACATTTTTGGAACAACATTGCTTCTTTCTTTCTTTCTTTTTTTGAGACGGAACAACATTGTTTCTTTCTTTTTTTTTTTTTTTTTTTTGGAGACAGAGTCTTGCTCTGTCGCCCAGCATGGAGTGCCACAATCTTGGCTCACTGCAACCTCTGCCTCTCGGGTTCAAGCGATTCCCCTGCCTCAGCCTCCTGAATAGATGGAATTACAGTTGTCCCCAACAATGCCTGGTAGTTTTAGTAGAGAAGGGATTTCACCATGTTAGCCAGGCTGGTCTTGAACTCCTGACTTCGGGTGATCTGCCCGCCTCGGCCACCAAAGTGCTGTGATTAAAGGCGTGAGTCACTGCGCCCGGCTCTAAGTGTTTCTTATAGCCCCCAAAACTTAAAAACATAATACTTTTCATTCTATATTAGCACTTTCTTAGGCTTATGAATAATTCATTCATATTTAGGGTATACTTTTCCAATACAACAAAATGCTAAACCTGTTTAACTACTTTTCTCGCTGAAAGTTACTCTATATTAGACCACACTTTAAATAAATATCCTCTTATGTGATAGTTTAAATTCAAATCTATAAATCCATTTATAACCACAAAACTTATAAAATAATGGCAAACCTGAAATAATTCTGGTATGTATAGAACTTTGATTCTTTAAGTACTCTGAAATGCAAATGACATTCTTTTTGGTATAAATTTTCACTATAATAGATCAACTTTATAAATTTAAAATTCTAATTACCGTCTTAACAATGTGGCGTCAAAAAAGAGTAAAATTTACTGGGGTTCTTATTTTATAGAGCATAAAATTAATGCTACACGTGGCTCTCTTTTAGGAAACTTTCTAATGTAATATTCTGAAAATCCCTGTTCTTTTGTTGTTATTAAGCCAAACATTTATGGATTTTTTTTTCCCTTTATCTCTCTGTGGCTTTTTATAAGTTAAAAATCCCTTTACAGTTTTATTTTGAAACACTATTAATATAAACATTTCAATGACTTTTTCCTCTCAAATCAGTATTAGTTATTTCACTGGCAAAAGGTAGAAGCTAGCTATTCTCAATTCCCAAAGCATGAATCAGGTGGCTGAAAAACATTTTGATGGACAAAGACCACTATGAGGACTAACGCTCTTGGTACATATTATCCAGTTTTGTGCATCTAAATCAAGTACAAGTAGAGTTGTCAAAGGAAATAGCAGATCTCATGAGAAAATTGAGGGAAAAATTAAGTAACTTAACGAAATCTGATAGCCTAGTGAAACAAAAGCTCAACCAAGACAAAACAGAAAAGTCATGAGCTAGTGTACTGTGAAAACCAAAATACCATCATCTATGTTACGGAAAAAAATGTTACCACTATTTCATTAGAAGGTATATGAGTTTGTGATTTCCGCGAGTAAAAAATTGGTGTTTTTGAGAGTTAATTTGATTACTACCTTAAAAAGAAATTATCTTTATATTAATATGTACCAAGTATAATAAAATGGACAGCAAATATTCCTAGCTAATAGTTATATAAATTCAATTTAATCATATTAAAATTCAAATAATCATTTTAAACATTGTGTTAATGTAAGATATGATACTCAGTAATTCTTATTATATACACAGAAAAATTAAAGAATGCATCTAATTCTAACTTCTATGATGGGAATAATACATCAAATAAAAGCAAACTTTTTTCTTACCTATGTCTTATTTGTGTGTGTGTGTATACATGTGCATGCGTGTGTGTATTAATACATAACGTTTTGGTGTGTGCATATGTACAGATATATATTTCATTGACATATTTCAAGGAGATACATTTCAAGGATATAATATATATTCCAAGTATATATATATTTCAAATATATGTCAAGGATATATATATATATTTCAAGGATATTTATGTATGCCAATATATGTACATATATATCATGTATGTATATAGGTATGTCATATGTGTGTGTGTATATGTATATATATAAAATAAAGATACATTTCCTTTTGCAAATTTTTCCTGATTGTAGACCACATCAAAGGAAAGCAATGTTTTTGATAGAAATAAATTAATAGAAGTCCACAAAAATTTACTTCAAAAAAGCACCTGACCAAAGTCATAGAACTTAACTTCATACAAATTACAATAATTAGCAGCAATTGATTGATGCATTGTAAATAGACAATGAGAGATACTTCAAGCTTATACTTGGTGTTTCCTTCCAAGGGGTGGTAAAAATTCTTTCTGTAAGGACTTCTTTTTTCTTTCTTTTTTTTTTTTTTTTTTTTTGAGACGGAGTGTCTCTCTCTGTCTTGCAGGCTGGAGTGCAGTGGCGCAATCTCGGCTCACTGCAAGCTCCACCTCCCCTGTCTCACAACACCATTCTCCTGCCTCAGCCTTCCGAGTAGCTGGGACTACAGGCGTGCACCGCCTACGCCCAGCTAATTTTTTTTTTTGAATTTTTAGTAGAGACGGGGTTTCACCGTGTCAGCCAGGATAGCCTCGATCTCCTGACCTCGTAATCTGCCCGCCTGGGACTCCCAAAGTGCTGGGATTATAGGCGTGAGCTACCGCGCCCGGCCAGGACTTATTATATAATGCTACTTAGTACACTAGATACTCTAAAAGACTCCTAAGGCTGTCTAGGAAAAATATTAGAAAGATTTGAAGTTAAACTTAGATTTCCTATAAAGGTAGCAATCTGTGAATTGGAAGTAGAAGTGGACAGGGAGAAATTTTTCATTCAACAAATACATATTTTTATTCTCTTTTATCAACACTACCACAACATAATTTTCAGCAAATATGATATCTATTATTACTATTTTAAACTATATAAAACCTCCTGGGTGTGTACTCTTTTCAAATTTTCTTAAGTTAACGTGATTTTTAACTGACAAATTGTATACATTAATGGCATGCAATGTGATATTTTGATACTGATCTATGTATACAATGTGGAATGATTAAATCAAACACATTAACACATCAGCCATCACATTACTTGTCCTTTTTGTGTAGTGAGACATTTGAAATTTAGTTATTTTGAAATACATAATACATTATCATTAATTATAGTCACCCTGCTGTGCAGATCATTTCAAAACTTATTTCTTCTGCAACTCAAGCTTTACAACCTTGGACCAGCAACAACTCAT
Source organism: Mandrillus leucophaeus (assembly GCF_000951045.1). Lineage (NCBI taxonomy): Eukaryota > Metazoa > Chordata > Mammalia > Primates > Cercopithecidae > Mandrillus > Mandrillus leucophaeus. The sequence goes on from NW_012104321.1 coordinate 356,312, forward strand.
TCTCTTCCCATCCTCGTGTGCAGTTTCATCTTAATGAATATTTTTATAATTACAAGAACTTTCATAGATGACATCTAGCCTTGCTGTTTTCCTCATAAGGATCTCAACCACATATTCTCTTAACAAAAGGGCTGTCGGTTCACTGATACTAATTCTATGTAGTCACTGCAGAATTAAAGACCTGGCATCAGTCCAGGGGGTTCTGGCTTCTAAGCAAATATTCATGATGTTAAAAAGAATTACTCAGTGCAACACTATAAAAACAACTGCATGTTGGCACTTACGTTTAGAAATTACTAGTTGTCTATGCTGATTTGAGTTTAATACTTCATTCTAAAAGGCATAACACAGTAATTTTTAAATACTTGTTAGATATAAAAGAAGTAATATAGAAAAATAGTATATAGCAATATCCACACCTGTATGTTTTGTGAATAAAACAATGCATATTAATTTGTTATAAATTTTTAGAATTATAAAAAAAATTAGCAGTTTTTAATTTTTTTTCCACCAAGTAATCATTGAGTGCTTTCTATATTTGTTTAGTTTAACCAGCACACCTCTGATAAATGGGATATGCTGATATACAATGAAGTCTAATTATATATCTAAAGCATAGAAATCCAACTCTATCTGCTCTGGAAGAATACTGTTGAGGGAAAAAAAGAGGGTAGGGTGAATGTAAGTAACAAACAGAAAGAGGAGAAGCAAATGTAATTAATACGGTGTGGTTGATTTCACCCAGATTTCTTCTCAGTGCTTATGCTAGGTGAACATGATACAGAAGAGTTGAGTCGGCTGTTCCCTCAGGTAGACCGTATTCCTCTAGTGTGAGTCTCTTGATGTATGGAGCCTGAATCTAGGTTTTATGATCTAGAATATAATTTTTATGCTGCATGACGTCTAAATGAAGCTATTCTTATCTAGGGCTCCAGCAACAACAAAGTGCTTAGTTCTTACTGACTGAAGGGATGCCAAGGAATATTCAAGAAGCACATCACAAAGGAATTTTTGATTACACACGATTTTCACCTCACCTTCTTTAAGTCTCAAATCTCAAACTCAGATCTCCCTAGATCGCCCTATTCAAAATTTCTGATCATAGTTTTGACCCTCCCACTATACACTTAGAATTATTCTTTCTCTGTGCTATTTTTATTTTTTACATTGCTTTCAGCACTTTCGAATGCATTATATAATTTGCTTATTTACTTAGCTTATTGATTTTTAAGTATGCCCTCACCAATTGCAAGCTCCGTGTAGGAATATTTTTTTTGTTTGGTTAAAGGATATATTCTGAGGACCTAGAATGGAGCCTGGCTGCTAGAGGGGACTTAGTCATATTTTTTGAATGAAAGCATGAATAAATTTTCAAAGTGATGCCCTTGGAACATTACCACTGGATAAGATGTGACTCCATTAAATGTTAATAAGCACTCGTGGCAGATAATCATGTTTTTAAACATGATAGGTGTTTTTAAACAATGTTCTTATCTAAAAGTTATCTTTAATGTAACGGGAAGAAATATAGTCCATAAGAAAATCTGGAATATATAACTCAATTTTTAAAACTATATGTTTTTTAATTTGTAAAAATAAACAGAATTATCTGAGATAAGTAAATATAAATACATGAAGCATGTGGGGGGGAGTCACTTTTTTCTAATAAATGCCAGAGCGCATTCATACATGATCAGGAGAAGTACTGAATTTAAGAAGATAGAAGTAATAAATAAAAGCAGAAGAGAAATTTTAATAAACTACAGTATATTAGCAGCATGATGAGAAAGCCTAATTGATAGTTATTCAATTCTTAGAACGGGGCTTAATCCATAGGCAGACATAATATATTAGCACAGCACAAAAAACACTTCTGCTCTATCTAATAAAACAATTACAGTAAAAACTAATCATTCTTATTCCTAACATGAATACAGCATGATGAACTATTTTCATATTTTTTAGGACTGTGTGCAAACTAACTGAGCCAGGAGCACCACCAAAATTAAATCTGAGAAAAGTACCAGGGATTGTGAAATACACAGACAATTGCATTGAAAAGTTTTTCAAAGTGTACATTCATGATGAAAATAATATTATTTTCCTCATGTATAAGTAGAAAACTGTATTTATAAAGCAAATCTCATCATTTGGAAAGTGTGTTAAAATATTTGTAAAAACAAACAGTGGTATGAGCATCCATTAATAAACTGATTTATGCTTTATTCATACATGACTGAGACAAAATATGTGATACCACAGTTCAGTCCATTTTCTGTAGCCAAACTGAAACCTCTAATGATATTTAAACTAACAATAATTAATAATTTAATATTTAATGAAATACCGGATAACATCAGAAGTCTTAAAGAAAACACTGCCAGTTCAAGCCTAAAAACGGTTTCTTATTAAATATAAGTGTAAATCACATGCTAAAGAAAGGAAGAAACTGCTTTATTTAAAAGTTTAGTGCATTTGTGGCTCAGAGAAATTTTTAAATCCTGTGAATATTCTGTGTCAATTTCAGGCATTATCTGAAAAGAAAACTTACACTTAAAGTCACGTTTTCAAAAACAACCTTCTTCAGGACATAAAATGGAAGTTTAAAAAAAGCTGTCCATAAAGATGTCAAATTAATGAAAGTATCTGAATTTCTCACTGTCAGAAAATAAGATCCTTAGAAAATCTTGATTATTCACTCTCAAATATTGTAATCAAAACGCTATTTGTAGTAGTTCAAGCTATAAAATATTTACAGACAGCATATATACTATATTGAAACATCTGTTTATACATTTGATGTAATTAGATAAAAAAACTTCCCTACCCTTCAATGTAATCTTGGAATGGGCAGCAATGCTACTTGACTACATCTATTCATCTTCTATCCTGTTTTAATAACACAGTGACACCTAAGAAATTATTCTTTGATCTTTCAATATACTAAGCCTGTGCAGACAAAGGAACGTGGAAGAGGTTAAATTGACATTGATTATTTAAGACACATTCATCATTTATTTAACCATCTCCCTCATCACAAAATCTATGGTGTTTATAGGCCTGTGCTGAGACACTCTGAATTTTTTTTTTTTTTTAAGTCTTGCCACGTGCATTAGAAGTCAGAGCACATTGTAAACTAACATTAGTTTCATGCCTCCTGACAAATCTGGTGCAGGATAAAAGTAGTTTATTGTACAAATCTTTAAACTTATTCATGGCAGTGAATTTTTAATAGATTTTATTATAATTAATGTTTTCTGGGGATTCTATTTCTTATCTTAAGCAAAATGTATAGCAAGAGTTATTTTCCCAAGGAAATTACATTAATGATAACATGTAGTATCATATATTCTGATACTCATACCAATAAAATATGGTCCATAATAATCTGTAAAGAACAATTTGTGGCTAATGCTGGCAGCTTTAAGAAGAAAACAGAAGAGTATAAGAAACATCCATAATGTACAAGATTTCCACGAGATATTTCTTGTTTTTGAATAAACACAATTTGCACGTTATAAATAGATACATGTGTGTATACAATATTTTTGAAAGTTAAAATAAGGTGAAACTATATTTCCTGAGGGTGAAACAGAACAAAACACCATAAATTGAAGAATAAATGATTACTATTGCATATAAAATATTTAAAAAATTACAAATAAATATTCAAAATATATCCTGGTCATGGGAGAAATTGTACTATTTATGAATCATATATTTCCAGTTATGTAATTCATCATACTGAAAGTGTTTTACTTATTTTTGATTTAAGTATTTCCATCTCCAGTTTTTCACATGCAAGCTGCCCTAAAGTTTAGTATTACAGTTACATCTAGTTACTTTCATAAGTTTTTAGATGCATATTTTAGAAATTTAATTTGTTCATACGAAGGGGATTCTTTAGAGACTCATTGTCAAAAAAGTATTCTTCTTTAACCTTAATTCAGTACAGTAAGATGCATTAAACGATCACTATAACATATGAAACAAGCTAGGAACAATGAAGATTTAATGAGGATTAACAATTACCATGGCTTCGTTTTAAATTTTTATTTTCATGCTTAGAGAACTAAATGGCTTTGATATAAGAAATATTGTAGAAATTAGTAAATTATGAGGCACGAATAGGGAAATACATAAGAGGCTGCTGGTAACTATGGTGCTAGAATAACTATCCACAGATTAGTCATTTCCCCAGAGGTGTCGTTCATTCCTCAGTAACCAATTCTCACAAGCAATCACTAATAGTGTCACATAAAATTGATGGTGTTACATAAAAGTCTTACATTTTATATTTATATTGTCATTTAAAAAGTTAGAATTCTATTTCTCAAACATTGCTTCTTTAAATTGAATAAAATTGAAAATTTGAATCCAAATGTATATTTGTTTTCCCTTTTCTGAACACATTACTTTAAATAAAAGACTAGACTTCCAACAAAGGTCATGCAGTAGTAAAATGTGACTTCGTTTTTCTGAAATTCAGTTAGCTTATTTAAAAATTTTGGGCCTCGAAGTAAGTGGATTCTAATTTAACTTGTAGTCCCTGTGTTGTATGATGTTATATTGGAATAAGATTTAATGAAAATTATGATCTTATTACTCATATTTAACTAATTCTCTGTCTTGCAGATTTATAGATACAAACGTTGTTATTTGTAAAACATGTATTGGGTTTATATCCTAAGGACTAGCATATAAATATTTTTATTAAAAAATTTTTAGGCAGGGGGTGTTGGCTCATGCCTGTAATCCCAGAACTTTTGGAGGCTGAGGTGTGTGGATCATTTGAGGTAACGAGTTCGAGACTAACCTGATCTACATGATGAAACCCTGTCTCTACTGAAAATACAAACATTAGCTAGCAGTGGTGGTGGGTGCTTGGAATCCCAGTTACTTGGGATGGTGAGGCAGGAGAATCGCTTGAACCCAGGAGACAGAGGTTGCAGTGAGCAGAGATCGCGCCACTGCACTCCAGCCTGGGCAACAGAGTGAAACTCCGTCTCAAAAAGCAAACAAACAAACAAACAAAACAAGTTTTTAGACAGGAAAAAATCCCCCACAAAAGACCAATATTGAATTACTTGTGGTAAATCCTCTTTAAGTACCATAAAGTTATTTCTTTTTAAAATTAGAAATTAACGTGTTAAATAATATACAACACTGCTAGAAGAATTTCAGTCACAAAATTGAGATCTAGAATTTAGATATCTAGAATAAATATATCTTAAAATAGGTGTAATACAATAATTTTTAATTCATAGCTTTTAGTGTTCTTTTTAATTTAAAAAATGAGGTATATAAACACTTGAAAACAATTTGTGCAGTAATTCAAAGCTTTGGTTTGAATTAAATAATATAGTTTTACATTAATTAAACTACAATTAATGTAGTTTTACATTAAATAAACTACAATTAATGTAGTTTTACATTAAATAATATAGTTTGCACGGCAACACAAAAGTAGCATCCAAGTTTGTTATTTAACATAATGAGAACACGCAGATAAACATATAATTTATCATTATTCATCATCATAAAACTTAAAATTATCTCTATTTTATTTCTAGTTATCAGCAAAGTGCTAAAAATAATAATAAATATTTCTAAATAGAAGAGGGGGTCATCATACATATTAGCTACAATATCAAATTACTTTCTTCATTTTTTCATCAAGAGGAAGTTTAAAGTCACGAACTTAGTCAAAATGCAAATTTCTTAACTGTGTTTAAGAAAAAAATGGGTATTTATATCAATGTTTTCCCAAATAATCCAATGTTACTAGATGTAATACTGTATTAAAACATGTTTTACAATCCTGTTTTGACAGTTCAACAAGTATTTCGCACTAATAGAAAACACTTTCCATTAAATTACTTTCTGCTGCCTGCACTGAAGCCCAAGGACTAAAAAAAAATTTAAATTTTTCTTCAAAGTTGTTTTTGCTTTTACGTGTCTGCATATAAAAATGATGTGCTTCATCTTTGGTGATTACAAACATAGTAACTTTATTAAACTGTTAATAAATAAATATTTTCTTAAAAATAAATTGCCCTAGTTTACTAATGCATATCTTCTACATGTCTGCAAATTCACTAATTCAAAAGACTGTAACAAAATTGTTGGTTTAAAAAAATTGATAAGACATTGGTATGTTAGTTGGTGCCTGTAATTATCTTTTTTAGTTCCAGAAGGTAATTGGGGATTGTTTAAGAGCAAAAGATGAATGGTGCACCGCTAAATCCTGTTAAATCAATGCATGGACACAGCAGCCGCAGAGGTAAATAAACTGTGGAGGTCTGAATACCAATAACGAAGATAAAAATGATTTTACAGAGCTACTTACATCATATCCTAGTAGTTCAGTCTGTGTGGATTTATCTACTCTTGAAGCAAAAGCCTTCTGTAAATGCCGAACTTTTCCCTGCAAAATGAAAAAAAAGAAAAAAACAACATATTGTTGGTGAGGTGTGTACTTCTATACTAACATTCTCCACTTACTAAAATTTGATTAGTGTATAATTCATGTTCTTCTCTGTGCATACGCTTTGCTCTGTCAGTGCTCTTAAAATTAGCTTAAATATTTAGAGCTTTAATTTTTAGGTCACAACTGTCCCACCTTAAGCATCTTTTCTTCTACTCTAGGTGTCACTGAGTTAGAACCACAGTTCAACAGTAGAGTCACAATGTGCTTCAATCCAAGACAAAATGCCTATGCTTTGTTTCCTGTTATCTTTTTAAAATAACTTAGTCGCTATTATTTTGCTGATCCAGTTTCAGAGCATTTAGATTTGAAACAAAAAAATATTCTTAATAAATGACCCAATGGATTCCATTCAGTTTGTTTTAATTTTGTTATGCTTCTTCTTTCCAAAAACTTCTACGCATTTAGGAATGTCTACTTCAAGAGACTGACACTAATCCAACCCTGTGATAACTAGGGAAGGGAAGTAATATATAAAGGAGGTTGGGATTTCATATTTCAAATGAAAAACTATGATTTCTGAGTAAACTAATTTGACTGTGCTTCTTTCTGGGATCTTCCCTTCTCATTCCTGAATGTGTCACTTGAAATGAGATCTTGAGTTTAATTATTACGTGATGTATTTACTAAGTGCCTCTCACAGCTGAGAGTGTTGTACTCACATGATCACATTTTATCTTCAAATATTTACTATAAATGCCACTCGTGTTAAATAAAAGCCATACAGTTTAGGAAGTTTAAGTAACTTGAGACAGTTTTCAAAGAAATGTGTGGGATTCCATGAGATTGTGTTTTCCACTTGCTTTAAAGCAGAAGGTCTATCATTTTCTTTTCTTTTGAAAATGATAAAGGACTGTGATTTAATTTTTCCTTCCGCAGGATTGAAAATAGTTATCAAGAACCTCATTCTCAAGAATTCCAGTTACACAAAACTCTTCCATCCTCACCTCCCTTCCTGTTCCCTCTCCTTCCCTCTCCTCCTTTTTCCCTACCTCCCTATTCCCTCACACTTTCCTTCTTTGCTGCTTGGTATTTTTAAGATTATCTGAGATGTTTATCAAAGTACATACATAATTTAGGTAAATATAACTTAGTTTAACTTACTGAAATATAGAAAAGAAATATTTTATGTTTTATTCATGTCTCATCACTTCTGACTTCCCTAATCACAAAACATCTAGTTCTGCTAGTCAGAGAAAAATCTGAAGATTAGATCATGCAGGAAGATGTTACATGACTGAGGTAGAAGTTTTTAATTATTTGAAAAAGATAAGTAGAAATGTGGCTGCATTTTCCAAACCAAATTTCAAATGAGAAAAAACAAATTGTATTTATCTAGACATATTGATTGGGATGAAGAAAAGAACAGAGAGAGGTAGTAATAGGTAAAGGAGCAATAATGTTGTCCATCATTGAAAAGTTGTTTAGGAAAGTTTGATTATCTACTTTTGAGATAGATTGGAATCATAAGTATGTGAAAAGTAAATTTTATTGCAAATCTGTAATTATATAAACTTCTGTGTATAAATTAGAGTCTATGCACTCATGTATAGAGCAGGGGAAAATAGCTGCCAAATGCTTCCATTATGCCACAGCTCACATTTCTATTTCAAGGGCTTTCATCCTGAGGATAGGAGTTGGACAGTGTTGGTAACTTCTGGATTACTGGTCTGAGTTATAAGACTTAGAAAATTCAAATAATGATAAATAAAGTTCCAAACAACTTTATTAACCAATATACTAACCAAAACAAGAGTAAACAAACGAAGAAAAACTTCAAATAACAGTTATCTTTGGAAATTAAACAAAACACAGACGTTTCCCGGTAATGTTATTGTCACTCCCTCTTGTAGGCATTAATTACAACAAATGATGTATTTGAATTGTTTATTATGGTATGCACATGTGTGCTATACTCAAATGTAGAGAATAAAATCTAAGTTTCCTACAGACTTAGGTACAAATAATTAAGAATTAAATATTTCTAGCATAATTGAAGGCCGTAAACATACAAAAGTTTATGACAAACGTCTGTCACATACAATTAGAAGATTAAAGAAAGAATACATAGCTTTCGGGAGATGATTCTTGATGGAGCTCTTGCATTTCTAAATGGTAGATGGAAATTTATAGATTGATAAATTTAATATATATAAAAAGAGTTTTATAGATAATTAAACAGAAAATGTACCACAAAAGTAGCTATTACTAGAGGGTAGAATTGCAGATAGTTTTGATTTCTTATGCAATAAATCTATATTAATTTCATAAATATATATATTTTATCAGAGATATAGAAATAAAGTATCATCATGTATTTTCAATTTCACAATTATTTGATATAATGATTAATTTTTTTTTTTTTTTTTTTTTTTTTTTTTTTTTTGAGATGGAGTCTGGCTCTGTCACCCAGGCTGGAGTGCAGTGGTGTGATCTGGACTCACTGCAAGCTCCGCCTTCCGGGTTCACGCCATTCTCTTGCTTCAGCCTCCCAAGTAGCTGGGACTACAGGTGCCCACCACCATGCCTGGCAATTTCTTTTGTACTTTTAGTAGAGACAGGGTTTCACCGTGTTAGCCAGGATGGTCTTGATCTCCTGACCTTGTGATCCACCTGCCTCAGCCTCCCAAAGTGCCGGGATTACAGGCGTGAGCCACCACGCCCGGCCAATGATTAAATTCTTGATTAAAATTATCTTCAGTTTATTTCAATATAGAGAAATTTCACCTTCATGATAGGAATATATTTGGATTTTATAATTTTTTATTAAATGCATATTATGGTAATTGCTTAGGGCGGAGGGAACACTAAGGGAAAAAAAGAAAATATATCCCTTTCTATGAAGACACTTCCAGTGTGAGTCAGAAAAATAAGACAATTAGCATTCTATAGGAAAAATATAGTTACCACGGAGAGAGCCAGAGGTGTGTGTGTATGGAAACAGTAGAAGCTACCGACATCCCAGCTAACATCAGAAAAACGAATTACTATTAGCCAATTTGAAGTGGAACTGAGTAATATGGAACCTAAGAAGGCAATAGTATTTGCAAATATTTAGAAGTCAGAGAGACCATGACAAAGATATGCATAAACAACTACTACTTCAAAATTGCCTAAAGGGAGTCAATTAAAGGAACAATGTGAGGAATGAGATTAGAGTCGTAACTCAAGTTTATGCCAGAAAGGATAGAATGCTATGTCAAAAGATTTGAGAGTCAGCTCAATTTTCAAAATATGATTTTATAATTAAAGGTCATAAAATATTTTAACTAAATGAGGATGGAACTTATTAAATATATCCTTCACTTTATACTGTACATAAAAAGGGATATATATGTATGCTTCCATACAGAAGGAAGCAATATGGAGAAGAGAAACTATGGAAGTGTTCTGAGCTTTGACCACCAATGAATTTACACCATGTGATTTAAGGTGGCTCTCTTTCAGTATTCTCCCATGTAAGCAGACATTGTCATTTCTTCTTCTAACCTCTCTCAGAGGGATAGTGAAGAATTAAAACAACTCAATTTGTAGTAGATAAATTTTATAAATAAATCTATGCCCCTGACAAAATACCCAATTGTCTTTAAGTTTCCTTTCCAAGCAATGACAAAATACACCCCTTATTTTTTTCACATTTATGATTAATAAAGCATGTGTGCTTAGAAAAAGCAAAAAGGGCTAGCATATTATGTAAAAAAGTAAAACTAAAATGAGATGAAAGTGACAGATTTTGTGATTTACATTTATTGTTAAATTTCCATGTAATCTGAGTCCTGAATATGTGTAGGTTTTGAGTTATATAATATTGCTATATGAATTAAAAATACATTTTTCTTCTCTAAGTTTCCAATTTATTTCATCTGAGATTAAAAGTAATAAGTGACATTTGTATAATAAAAGTCAGTAACATAAATAAATATATATAAACCTAATAAAACATATAAACTTACTAAGGGTACTTAACTGTACTCACATTCCCTTTCCTTCTGTAAGCGTTACCACTTTAATTATTACTACTAATAATAGATGTCATTAGTAGAATGTAGGTTATATGCCAGGCACTGTATCAAGTAATATATATATATATGAATCCTCTCCAGAACATGCAAAAGCTGTGTTTTTGTTCCTTTTATAAAAAACAGCAAACTGATACTTTGGTAATATCAGTCGCTAAATATAACACAATATAGTAAGTGGAGCAGCCCAGATGAAAACCTTTTTTACTGGTCTCTAGACCCTAGTACAGTATCTCTACAGAGACACTGTAACTCTTTTAAAAAGCTTACAAATAGTGTTGCTGCCTCCACATCACATATTCAAGGAAACATAGCAAATATGTATTTTTATACTTGTTGCACAGCTAGTAATTACAGACGGAAACAAAACTATTTTTGGTTTCCACCTTGTCTATATTTTATTGCAGATTCAATATTAGCCCCCCTTTTTTTTTAAACTGTGGAAACAACTTAAGATTACTTAAGATTTACCAATCTACAGGAAATACCAATGTATTTCCTGTAAAAGCACAATTCCACAGAATGCCTACTAATATAAATATCATCAGCAATGCATTTTGGAGCATAAGTTTGGAATAAAATGATAAAGTCAACATAGAGTTAAACACAAAATTGGAAGCAAGATGTCAAGCAAACAAAAACTAAATGTTGAAAAGGCATGAAATCCTTTTGATAGCAATGATATTATCAGTTCAAGCAGAGTAATATAAAAATATATTCTGTTTTAAACTGTTAAAATCATTTCTTGGATATGTGTATTCTGTGTGTGTGTGTGTTTGTGTGTGTGTGTGTGTGTTTTACACATTGGATATTCATAGAATCTGACTCCATGACATATCATGTCTATATAAAAAGGCTGGTTCCTAAGTTTTAGGCTTTTAAAATTTAGTTTTATTACTAAAAATATATATCTCTTGAATGAGCATGAAAGATATAACAGGTACCACTAATATATCCATGTTTTTGCATTTGCATGTGCACATACTCAAGTACATGCTGCTGAGGAAGCACTAAAGAGGAGGAAATGTGATAGAAATCAAAACCAAGACAAAGCCATGGCAAAGCCAGTACAACTGGTTTTTAAAATGAAGTCTCAAGTGACTAGGGATATTTAGTGTCTTTTACTCCAGCTATTCAGTGCAGTAAAACAAGTTGAAATAAAAATACTCAATAATCCCGAAAGAAAGTCCAATTTCTCTTACGTGTCTATTTGAATATCCTACATAAAAGTTGATGAAATTTATCAACAAGATGAAAAAGAGATAAACTTTTAAAAATTTGACCATGATGGCCTATGTGTAGTAGTTTGCTTCAGAATCTATAATAAAAAGAAATGTACACACATTAATTAATACAATTAACAGATACTAGTATAGAAAATATATATGATAGTGATTACATACTTACTGAATATGTACCTTGAGGCTGAAGGAAAGAGAAAACGTTCATGTTGCTATCCAAAATTTGCAAAACAAAGTTTGGCAAAAGACAGGTATAAGCTAGAAAAAGATTTTTTTTTTTTTTTTAATGTAAAAGGAACACAAAGTCTGCTTAAAATAGTATAATACTAAATTTAGATCCTAAGTCATGAATCTAAAGGTAAAGCTTATGGAAAGAGAAATATTCTAGAAAAACTGACACTGTAAAAGAGGGGAAAAGCTAACTTTTAAAATTGAAAAGTAACATAATTCAACATGAGAAAATTCACAGCCTTCTGAGACAAGTTTAAACTAAAAATTAGGTGGAACAAAGAGAATTTGACCATCATCTTATAACGGACTTCAATGTCAATAATAAAAGATTATTTAAATAAAATAAAAGCAAGAGAGACAGAGAGAGAATCATAAGGATTCCTTAATGATGCCAAGGCCAAAGATGAGCTCAAGAATGAAAATGCAACATTATACAGATCACATTGATCATTGTCACCCACCTTTAATGAGGGCATATCACTGAAGACATCAGTAGAATTTTCAAGAAACACAGCCAAGCAAATAAAACCTCCTCTCATAGAACATAAAATTTCTAGGAGCTATCAAGTAGACACTAAACTTTTTTAAAATTAACTTTTTGTTGTAGAAAAATTGCTAACATGAAAAAAATGGGAGACTTATAAAAAGAACTCTTATGCAATCATTACCCAGTTTCAACAATGGATATTGGAATTAAATAAGAACAAAGGCTGGCTCTCTCCATGTTGCTAAGTTCCTGCAGAGAATGCGAGGAAGTCCAAAGAAATATGGAATTGGAATGTGCTTTTTAAGTCATTATCAAAGTATACTTTCCAAGATAAGAGGTTAGAACATATTTTATTCCATGGTTTATAAAGCTTTATTTATAACTTCAATATTTAGACTTACATTCTGTGAGCCTTCATTCCTATTCTTGGCCTAGGACTCACAAGTGTTAACAGTTGGCCTGTTACTGAAACGCTTTCAGTTTTTGGGTCCCCATACCTCATGAAAAGCAATATGAGGTTTTACAAAATTGCAGAAAAGGACAAAGGGATAGGAAACTTCTTCTATGTTTGTATGTTTAAAATATGGGTCAAGACTCTAAACACAAACAGAAAAGAAGGAACGTCAGTAAATCAATAATACAACATCTGGATAAAATATTTATCTTTATTCAACCTTATGCTACCTCAACTAGAAAACTGCCTGACATCCTTCATCGTGACCACTGTGAGAATAGATTGCAGGTATTTTTTACAAGAAGTAATAGGGCTTGTAAAGACCATTTAGGCTAGGAAGAAACTGCATCAACTAACGAGCAAAATAA
>NW_012104321.1:372927-379555 GCF_000951045.1 Mandrillus leucophaeus
ACAAACCTGCATGTTATGCACATGTACCCTAGAACTTAAAGTATAATAATAATAAAAAATAAAAAAAATAAAATAAAATAAAATAAAACAACAGTAGGTGATAGGAACACACACACACACACAAAAAAGAAGTAATAGGGCTTACATAATTAAAGAGTATACTTTATATTTATGGAATTGAATACCTATAAGAGAGTGTACAAACTAAAAATATGACTAGATTTAAGAACTTGGGTGATTTCATTTATGAATTAGATAGAATGATAAAAAAATTATGAATTGGAAAACTTAGTATCTTTAGAGATTGAAATCATTAGGAATACTTGCACCCAGATAACTGTGTGCTATATTCCAGATGTAAAGGATACGTAGTTTAGTTTTGCTTTTTGTTTTTAATGAGTAATATGGTTTGATTCTGTGTCCCCACACCAATCCCATGTTGAATTATAATTTCTTTGTATCAGGGGAGGGCCCTGGTGGGAGGTGATTAAATCATGGAGGCAGATTTCCCTCTTGCAGTTCCCTTGATAGTGAGTTCTCATGAGATCTTGTTGTTTAAAAGGGTGACCCTTCCCCCTTTGGGCGCTCTCTCTCTCTCTCTCTCTCTCTCTCTCTCTCTCTCCTGCCACCATGTGAAGAAGGTGCTTGCTTCCCCTTCTCCTTCCATCATGAGCACGTTTCCTGAGGCCTCCTAGTCATGCTTCCTGTTAGGGCCTGTGGTACTGTGAGTCAATTAAATAAATTACCCGGTCTCGAGTAGTTTTTTATAGCAGTGTGAAAATGAACTAATACAATGTGAGTTGAATTATGATTTCCATTTCAATTTTAAAATTTCCAGTTTCTAGATTTTTTCAGAGTACATTGCACTATATTTAAACACTGGAAAAGTTTCACTAATAATGGATTATACAAATATATATTTGATTTCTTTAGTACTTAAGACAGGCTAACCCATTTCTTCTAGTTTAATACTCTTATCAGTAAGGTAAAGCTAATTAAGAAAGGCCTCATAAAGAGGGACATAAAGGAGATGGCTTTGAGTTAGATCCTTTAGAAGCTAGGAACACAAATTTCCAGGATAAAAACAGTGGGCATTTAGTGACTGATCAGGAAAGGCATGATAGAAACTCTGAAAATATCACCAAAATTGTTTTGGCTCTGCCTCTCCACATTCAAGACATTAGTTAATTACATCTCTAAAATGTATTTCACAATCACTTCTTTTTATATCTGCTGCCTCCACCCCAGCTTACTACATAGGGTGCAGAGGGGAGTGAAGTGTAGATGTGTGCTGGGTGTGTACAAGCCAACACCACCTTTTATTCCAATGACCTCTGCACTGTCTGGAACTGTGTACCTCCAAAATGCATGTCTACTTGGAGCCTGTGAATGTGACTTTACTTAGAAATAGGGCCTTTGGGAGGCCGAGACGGGTGGATCACGAGGTCAGGAAATCGAGACCATCCTGGCTAACACGGTGAAACCCTGTCTCTACTAAGAAATACAAAAAACTAGCCGGGCGAGGTGGCGGGCGCCTGTAGTCCCAGCTACTCGGGAGGCTGAGGTCGGAGAATGGCGTGAACCCGGGAGGCGGAGCTTGCAGTGAGCTGAGATCCGGCCACTGCACTCCAGCCTGGGCTACAGAGGGAGACTCCGTCTCAAAAAAAAAAAAAAAAAAAAAAAAAAGAAATAGGGCCTTTGCAGATATAATCAAGTTAAAAAGAGATTATACTTGATAAGGATTGGCCACAAATCAAATATGACAAGTGTTCTTTATAAGAAGAGGGACATTTGGATATATAGCTACACAGACACACAGAAGACAGGGTCACGTGAAGACAGAGATAGAAACTAGAAAGTGTAGGTCCATCTATGAGCCAAGAAACTTCAAACATTGTCAGCAACCACTTGAAGCTAAAAGAGGTCAAGAAGACTCCTTTTCTAGAGCCCTCAGAGGAAATATGGATCTGCCCACATCTTGATTCCAGATTTATGGTCTCAAGAAAGACTTGCGAAAAAATAATTTCAATTGTTTTAAGTCAGCCAGTTTGTGGTACTTTGTTACCAAAGCCACAGAAAACTAATACAGCCTCCTAACTCATTTTCCTGTCTTCATCCATACCTTCTGCACTCCATAGTTTCTGTTAATAATAGCGGAGTAACATGAAAATGTAATTTGGATCACATCAGTCTCCTGCTTGAACACATTAACAGTTTTCCATTCCACTAGAGTAGTCATGAGGCATGGGTGACAAATGAGCATCTGAAATGCAGCTACTGAAAACTGAGATGTTTGTGTCAAATTCACACTGGATTTTAAACAAATTGGTACAAAAAATCTCACTCATAAAATATTTCATGAATAATTATATCTTTATTGCATCTTAAAATCATATGATTTTGGATATATTAATTTAAGTACAACATATTTGGCATACTAAATTACACACATGACTACCGTTTGCTTCTTGTTTTATACTGCTATTGCAGCATTCTGGTTTATATAATAAAAATTAAACTTTTTACCATGATGTACAGCCAGCCCCTGCCTTACATCGCCTTATCTATTATACTACCTTCATCTCATATTAACACAACTCTTTCACTTGCAAACATGACTCTCCTCACACACATTTTCTTTCAGTTTCTTGAATGGATCAAGATTTTTACCACTTGAGGAAGTTTTAACATACTATTCCTACATCTGGAATCTTCTGCATATTATGTGCCACTACCTTAAGGATATTCATTTTAAAGTTGATTCTTATCTCCAAGTGATTCTGTGTCTTAATATCTTTTTTGCTAAATGTCATTTTGACTGACAATTATTTCTTTTATTTGCTGTTTGCCTATATTTGGTCTGTCTTCTGCACTAGTGTTTAAGTTCCTTAGAGTAGGGACCACGTCTATTTAAAACCATATTGACTCTACACTTCCTTATATACTTTTGAGCATACTCTAGATACTCAATACTGTTTTTAATAAATGAAGAAGTAGGTGGATGAGAGAATATGCATTAGGCTGGAGTGGCATCAGAGATCAGCTTTTGAACTTGACATTCGCAGACAAATTTGCTATTGGAAGTTAATATTGATGACTTGACAACTCCAGCAAAATTTCTGACATTTGTATCGTATATAAATTTAAGTAGGGAGAAATTGGAAATGAAATATGAACTAAGGGCTTGTTCCAGTAATTCTGGTCTGCAAAGATACTTTATGATAAGACAAAAGAAAGGAAGGAAAAAAAAAGCAGTACAAAGAGAAAAGTGAGGATATTAAACAATTGGTAAAAATAAAATATATGTCTGAGAAATTGATACTGTAACGTCACGTGACAAACGTTTACTTTCATGCACAGATTAGAATTTCTTTTTTTAAAAGAGAATCTTATATACTCCATTTTCACTCTTGCCTGAATTTTACATTGTGAGTGAAAGATTAATGAGGTGATTCATCCAATGAATGATGATTTTTTGAATCATCATCCAAAAAATGATGAATACAGATATATCTTCTATAGGAAATAGGTCCAGAAGAATTTTTTGACACATTAAGCCCCAAACATTCCCTCACTAGCAGCATCCTGGTCTAAACACATACATTCTATTTGTCAGGGTGGCTCTCCGTTCCCCTGGCCCATATTTGCATTAGGGAATTTCTGCTCTACCTCTCTCTCGCTTTTACTCCTCTATAAACTGGTAGGTGACCTTGGGATAAAGAAACATACTCTGCTTCTTATTGACATGATCTGTCCACAAGATGAAACTTCAACTTGTCTAAGCAGAAGTTTACAGGCTCTTGCCCTGTGGTAAAGGTCTGCAATTTTCCCTCTATGTCAGCAACTCCAGTAGGTCACTTCAGTTCAGAGAAGAATGTACTAGAAGCTTATATGGCTGCATTCCAATACAAGTTAGGATAGCATTGCATTATAGTTCAATTTATCTGAATTTTCTATTTTGCAATTTATTGCCCCCCTTTAAGCCTCAAGATGTGCACGCACACACACATACATTCACACACAGAATGAACTTGAAATAATAGGGTTTGAATATAGGCATTGTGAAGATTTAGGAGAGTTAAAATGGCATTGACTAATACAACAAACATAAATCCTTAATTCAACCTTGAAGACTGTTCTTATTTTAAAAAAAATACCTTGCATCACTAAAAACAGAAACCTGCCTACAATATTGAGATTGACACCTTGAATATATGACAAAGATTTCTCCAGCTTTAACTTGCTTGATATTTTTATTGAGGAAGATCAGGATATAATACCATGCCCACTTAATCACTATGGTTTAAAAGTAAGATTCCTATTTTAAAGAAAATATTCATTTTTTAGGAGATTGTGAGCATTTTATTTTCTGGTATTGATTTAATTTCAATGTGTATCAAAATTTTTATAGTAAACCATGAAGTGACACAAAAGTCTCCAAGACAGTCATTCATTAACAGTAATGTGCTGATGACAGCATTCCAGAAACACAAGAATAAAGGAGACAAGAATAAGATCACTAGACACTTGCAGAGTCAGCATGGCATTACAGGTTGACGATCAGCTAGAAAACAATTGATGTCATAAATCAAACTTCACCAGACAAACTGTATACACAGATCAAACTTCACTGACAAACTCAAGAAATTCTGAGTGTCATAAAATTCATTATCCTTCAATTTTCCTTTAGCATAGTCATGAGCAAAAATTAAAAATAAAGTTAAATTCTGTATACATATTATCTGAATAGCAAAATATAATAAGACAGAAAACCTAAACAGATTATATGTGACTAGAGGAATTAGTTGCTTTAGACGTCTGTTTATTCAACTTTTAAATAGAAATGGTAGGCAAAGACATTTAAAGCTGGACTTAATTGATTCCAACAAATATTTAATGAGTATCTGTAATTTATTAATTCATCCATCAGTAATGATAGCACATTTAATTATGCAAATTAAACTGTGCTCACTTTTTCTCTCTGTGTAATTAGAACTAAAATAAAATTATACATTTAAATATGCATTGTATTATTTTGCATGTTTATATTTATAAACAAAACTAGTTATGTGACATTTTGGCTAATTGTTCACAGTGAGCCCTTTTAGACTCCAACTCCTGAGTAGGACACAACTCCACTATGCAGCTAGCAGGAGGCACAGACTCTAAGCAAAGGGAGTGGGATGTACAGAGAGCAGCATACAATGCTCTCATGACATAGAGAGTGGTAAGCAAACGGTCATTGTTCTCACTGTTTCACTGCTTCTAGTTCATAGGAGAGAGAGACTTCCAATAAGCAAATGTATTCCCAGGTAAAAAATGACAAATTTTGGTAAGTGATATAAAGGGAAGTTAGGAGAGAGAATAACATAAGGATGCCATTTCTATTTGATACTCAGGGTGGGCCTTAGTGAATAAATGACATTTAAGGTTATAGGACAAGGACACAGCCAGGCAGTAAGCAAGCGAGTGTTTCAGAGAGAAAAACTGGATAAAGTTCAGGAGAAATGGGGGGGGATTATATGTATTTTTTCTTAAGAAATTAAAAAATATATATGCTTGTGTGTGTGTGTGCGCGCGCGCGCGTGTGTGTGTACAGTGTAACTAGAACGTAGTGAGCAAGGAGAATATTGGCACAGTTGTAGGCTCTACAGAATCCTCGATTTTATGTTTAGGTCAGTGAGAAATCATAGAAGAGTTTTTAGCACAATTCAGTTGTATTTGACAAACATCATTCTGTGTGTTGTATGTAGAAGAAATTAGAGGTAGGAATGATATAGGAGAAAGGGAATTTAGAGGATAACACAATTGACTAGTGAAAATGCTTTGCAAAAGGGATAGATTCCTATCTATTTTCCAGACTAAAAATAATAGCTATATTAAAAAGTGAATAATTAATTGTAACTGGTAGGTTTAGCAAAAGCGAACAGTCAAGAACAACTCCCAAATTTCTGTTCTGAGCAAATGGGAGGCTGGTTGATGGTAACATTCCTGATAGGAGGAACACTTCAGGAGAAGCAGGTTCAATTGGAGATGGGGTGAATGGGTGAAGAAGAAGCAGGATTAACTGAAAATAAGGGTGAATGGGAGATACTGAGCATATTGAAAAGTGAGATAACTGTGAAACATCCAAGCAGTTATGTACTGATACACATCATATAAGAGGGTTTAGCTGATGAAAGCTATAAATACTGCTAGTATCTGGGCTAAGAACACAAGGAATCTTTACATGAATGCATTCATTTTTCAGATGGTGGCAAACATGCTAATTTGCTGACCAGACCCCCCTTACTGCTCCCGTCACACATACATACTTTCCTGGGAACTTCACCTTTCTCCACTCACGACACATGGCTAATGCCAGAGCTTTCAGGCAGTATAATATGATCATACTGTCATGTTTCATTGATTTTCAGGGAACAGATCCTCTTCCCGAGCTAGAATAGGAAACCTTTCTGGCAATTACAGTATAAGGGATAAAAAGAAAATAAGTTAATATTTTTTGTGGTGCCTAAGTCAAAAGTAAAAAAGCTTGAAAGAAAGCAATGGTTAAGTTTATGCTCCAGTAGACCAGAGAAATAGCAGAGGTTTGTTTCTACAAAGAAAAAGAAAAAAAAAAAAAAAAAAA
>NW_012104321.1:379690-382132 GCF_000951045.1 Mandrillus leucophaeus
CCCCATAGCCTTTTAATAAATTTCCATTTAGTTTAAGATAAATCCAATTGTCCTTCTGACAATTACAATCAAGAGACCTAGTCAAGGAAAAGATAAAACCAAGACTAAGAGTCAAAGAAACATAAAACCAATTCAAAAGAAATAAGCATATAAAAAGATATCAGGTAAATGGTGTTAGAATCATAAGTTGCCATCTTCATGTACAGTTTTGTTTCCTGTCAAAAAAGTATTTATTAACTTTTTGCATTTAAATAAATTATTAGGAATTTAAAAATCAATAGTAAAATTTTAAATATGAAATGTAAAAATTCATGTATATCTATGTTTATTACTTTCAGGTTGGTTACTATGCTTACCTATCTTACCTATCCTTTTTTTTTTTATTATTGAGACAGAGTCTCACTCTGTCACCCAGGCTGGAGTGCAGTGGCGTGATCTTAGCTCATTGAAACCTCTGCCCCCAGGTTCAAGCGATTCTCCTGCCTCAGTCTCCTGAGTAGCTGAGATTACAGGCACCTGCCAACGTACCTGGCTAATTTTATATTGAAGTAGATCTGTTCCCTGAAAATCAATGAACCATGATAGTGTAATCATATTGTGGTGCCTGAAAGCTCTGGCAGTAGCCATGTGCCTTGAGTGGAGGAAGGTGTTTATTTGGTGGCTTTGGTATTGATTTCTAATTTTATTGCACTGTGGTCTGAGAAGTTGCTTGATACGTATATTAGTCTGTTTTCATGCTGCTGATAAAGACATACCCGAGACTGGGGAGAAAAAGAGGTCCAATTGGACTTACATTTCAGTTGGCTGAGGAGGCCTCAGAATCATGGCAGGAGGTGAAAGGCACTCCCTACATGGTGGTGGCAAGAGAAAATGAAGAAGATGCAAAAGTGGAAACCCCTGGTAAACCCATCAGATCTTGTGAAACTTATTCACTACCATGAGAATAGCATGGGAAAGGCTGGCCACCATGTTTTGATTACCTCCTCCTGGGTCTCTCCCACAACACATGGGAATCCTGGGAGATACAATTCAAGTTGAGATTTGGATGGGGACACAGACAAACCATATCAATATGATTTTGATTTCTTTGAATTTATTGAGACACTGTTTATGATCAAGAATATAGTCAATTTTAGAGAATGGTCCATGTGCGGTGGTAGCTGCCAAAGGGGTGTACCTGCCATCTGCAGCTGTGCTGCATCCCGGAACAAAAGGTCAAAGTCTATATGAAATGAACATCATGTGCCCTGTGAGAGGGGCATGATAGGGAAGTGGATCATGTCGCTGCCTGCTCAGGACAAGGAGCTGGTGCACCACCCCCTCGTCCCCTCCCCTGAGATCTCAATACACCCAACAGGATCTCTCCCTGCCATATCCCACTTGGTCAGGGCAGGTACTTCCACTCATCATCAACCTACATGAGGGCAAGACAGCTGTTACTCTTAATCACAATCTACTGGACTGGATCCTGAATTGCACAACAAAATTAAAAACCTGCTGCCAGAAGGGCTCACTGTTAGTCCATAAGATAAGCTTCCCGAGTCCTTTCTCCTCACCCTCAGCCTTGCAGGAGGCAGTGTGTCAGCTCATATGTCTATTACGTCACTACAACAAGCAGAATCTGAAAAAGCCAGAAGCTAGCCACAACCAAGGAACCCAAACAGAGTACTGGGCCCCTCAAAGCACCCAGAAATAAAGCCAAAATATCATAGAAAACATACAACACAATCATACATTCAAGCATTCAAGGGAGAAAGGAATAAAAAAAAAATCTTCCATCCAAACGATAGCAAATACAAAAATAAAAAGTTAGAACTCCCTTAGATGAGAAGGAATCAGCACAACTCGAGCAGTACAAAAAGCCAGAATATCTTGATATCTTCCAAAGGATCACACTAGCTCCTTAGCAATGGATCCTAACCAAAATTAAAAATCTAAAATGACATATGAATAATTCAAAATATGTATTTCAAGGAAACTCAATGCGACCCAAGAGAAAGTTGAAATCCAGCACAAAGAAACCAGAAAAAAAAAATGCAGGATATAAAAGATGAGATAACTACACTAAAACAAAACAAAACAAAATATAAAAAAAAATACAACTTCTAGTATTCAAAAATTCATGAAAGCAATTTCAAAATACAGTTGAAAGCTTTAAAAATAGCCTAGATCAAGCAGAAGAAAAAATTTTAGATATTGGAAGCCAGTTTTTTAATTAACTCAGATAAAAATAAAGCAAAAAGAACTTTAAAAAATGAAGAAAGTCTTTAAGAAACATGGGATTATGAAAAACAACCAAACCTATGACATATTGGCATTCATGAGGGAGAAGAAAAACACAACCTGGAAAATATTGGAAGAAATAATTAAGGAAAATTTCCCTAACCTTTCTAGAGAGGTTGGCATCCAAACACAAGAAAGAAAATCAGAGACCACCTGTAA
>NW_012104321.1:382482-385081 GCF_000951045.1 Mandrillus leucophaeus
GCCGGGTGCGGTGGCTCACGCCTGTAATCCCAGCACTTTGGGAGGCCGAGGTGGGCGGATCACGAGGTCAGGAGATCGAGACCATCCTGGCTAACATGGCGAAACAGAGCGAGACTCCGTCTCAAAAAAAAAAAAAAAGAAGAAGATTTAACTATCCTAAATATACACACATATAACATCAAAGCACACAGATTTATAAAACAAATACTACTAGACCAAGAGATAGATATTCATCCAATAGTAGTGGGGAACTGCAACACTCCACTAACAGCACTAAACCAATCATCAAAGCAGAAAACTAACAAAGAAACTCTGAACTTAAATTAGACTTGACCAAATGACCTAAAAAAGTCTACAGAACACTTCACCCAACAATTGCAGAATATACATTTTTCTCATCTGCTCATGTACCGTTCTCTAAAATTGACCACATTCTTGATCATAAATAGATTCTCAGTACATTCAAAGAAATCCAAGTTATATTAAAGCAACTTCTCAGACCACAGTGCAATAAAATTAGAAATCAATACCAAAAGTACACAAGAAAATGAAAACAAAAACAAAAAAACAAAAAAACAAAAAAAAATGCTCCCGAATGACTTTTGTGCAAATAACTAAAGTATAAATTTAAAAAGTTGAAACAAATGAAAATAGAGACACAACATACGAAAACTTCTGTGACACAGAAAAAGCAGTGTTAAGAGAAAAGTTTATATCACTAAATGCCTACACCAAAAAAATAGAAATAGGTCAAATTAATAACCTAATGTCAGACCTAAAGTAAAAAGAGAAAGGGGAACAAACCAAACGCAAGACTAGAAGAAGAGAAAAGAAATAACCAAGTTTAGAGAGGAATTAAATGAGATAGATACCGAAAAAAATACAAAGTATCAAGTTAAATGAAATGTTGATTCTTTAAAAGGATAAACAAAATTGATGGATCACAAGCTACATTAACCAAGAAAAATAGATTTCAGTAAGCACAATCAGAAATGACAAAAGTGACATTACAACTGATACCCAGAAATACAATACATTTTCAGAGACTGCTATAAACATCTGTATGCATACAATCTAGAAAACCTAAAGGTAATGGATAAATTCCTGGAACTGCACCACCTTTAACAATTGAACCAGGAAGAAACTGAAATTCTTAGCCTACCAATAATGAGCTCCAAAATAGAATCAGTAATAAAAATATCTACAAAACAACAACAACAACAAAACAAAAAAACCTCCAGGACCAGAGGGTTTCACAGCAGAATTCTACTAGATGGGCAAAAATGATCTGGTACCAACCTTACTGAAATTATTAAAAAACAAAAACAAAAACAAAACAAAACAAAACAAAACAAAAAAACAAGGAGGAGGGAATGCTTCCTAATTCATTCTAGGAAACAAATATTGTCTTGATACCAAAACTTGGCAAGGACACAACAGAAAAAGAAAACTGTAAGTCAACATCTTTGATGAACATAGATGCAAAAATCCTCAGTACAATGCTAGCAAACCAAATCAAACAGCACATCAAAAGATAATCCATCACACTCAAGTGAATTTTGTACTAGGATGAAACAATGGTTCAACATATGCAAATCAATCATTGTGGTTTATCATAAAAACAGAATTTTAAAAAATCGTATCATTATCTCAGTAAATGCAGAAAAAGTTTTAAATAAAATCCAACATCCTTTCATGATAAAAACCCTCAACAATCTAGGCATCAAATAAACATATCTCAAAATAATAAGAGCCATATATCACAAACCCACAACCAACATCATACTGAATGGGCAAAAGTTGAAAGTATTCTTCCTAAGACCTAGAACAAGACAAGAATATCCACTCTCACCACTCTTATGTAGCATAATACTGGAAGTCCTTGTCAGAGCAGTCAGACAAGCAAAACAAAGAAAAGGCATGTAAATAAAAAACAGTAAGTCAAACTATCTCTCTTTTCTGAGTTCATGATTTTATACATAGAAAACTATAACGATTCCTCCAAAAAAAAAAAAAAAAAATGCCTAGACCTGATCAACAAATTAAATAAAGTTGCAGGATATAAATTAATGTACCCCAAATCAGTTGTACTTCTATACATTAACAATATTCAAGCTTGCAACCAAATAAAGAACTCACTCCAATTTACATTTGCCACAAAAAAAAAACAAAATACCTAAAATATATATTTTATTTTACTAAGAAGGTGAAGCATCTCTGCAACAAGAACTACAATACACTGGTGAAAGAAATCATCAATGACACAAACAAATAGAAAAACATGATATGCTCATAGATAGAACAAACCGATGTTGTTAAAATGACTATGCATCCCAAAACAATCTACAGATTCAAATAAATTCCTATCAAATGACCAATGTCATTTTTTACAGAATTAGAAAAAGCAATGCTAAAACTCACATGGAACCAAAAAGTGCCTAAATACCCAAAGCAATCGTAAGTATTAAGAACAAAGTCAGAGACAGTACATTATCCAACTTCAAACTATACTAAAAGGCTCTAATAACCAAGACAGTATGGTACTGATACAAAAATAGACACACAGATCAGTGGAACAGAATGGAGAATTCAGAAAAAA
>NW_012104321.1:385235-387167 GCF_000951045.1 Mandrillus leucophaeus
AAAAAAAAAAAAAAAGATGGATTAAAGATTTAAAAGTAAGACCTCAAACTATAAGAATACTAGAGAAAAATCTAGGAAAAACTCTTCTGGGTATTCACCTAGGCAAATAATTTATGATAAAGACCTCAAAAGTATATGGAATAAAAAGAAAAGTAGACAAATTGGACTTAAAGAGCTATGCATAGCAAAAGAAACTAAAAACAGAGTAAACATACATCCTGCAGAATGGGAAAAAATATTTGCATACTATGATTCTGATAAAGGACTAATATCCAAAATTTATAAGGACCTTAATCAACAAGAAAAAAAAATAACTCCATCAAAAAGTGGGCAAAGGTCATCAGACACTTCTGTAAAGAAAACATACAAGTCGCCAACCAACATATGAAAAAACCTTCAACATCACTAATCATCAGAGAAATGCAAATGAGATACCATCTCAAACCAGTCAGAATGGCTTTTATTAAAAAGTTGAAAAATAACAAATGTTGGTATACATATGGAGAAAACGGAATACTTACATACTGTTCATAGGCAATGTAAATTAGTTCAACCCCTATGGAAAATGGTAGAAGATATCTCAAAGAACTAAAAGTAGAACTACCTTTCAACCCCACTACTGGGTATTTTACTCAAAGGAAAATCTTTTTATTAAAAAGACGTTTGCATTCTCATGTTTACTGCAGCACTATTCACAATAGTAAAGTCATGAAATCAACCTTAGTGTCTATCAAACATGAATTGGATAAGAAAATGTGGTATCTATAAACCATGGAATTCTACAGAGCCATACAAAAGAATGAAATTACGTTCTTCACAACAACGTGGATAGAGCTGGAGGCCATTATCCTAAGTGAAATAACTCAGAAACAGAAAATCAAACACCGTATGTTCTCACTTATAAGTGGGAGTTAAATAATGGATACACATGGATATAGAGATGGAAATAATAGACATTGGGGACATCAAAAGAGGGGAGGTTATGAGAGGGAGTTGAGGGTTTATAAACCATCTATTGGATACTCTCTTCACTATTTGGGTGATGGGTTCCCTTGAAACCCAAACACTAGCATTACACAATATGCCCATGTAACAAACCTGCAAAAGAACCCATGAATCTATAATCAATACAAAATGTTATGATTTTATATGTACATATTATTTAAACTAAAAAATATAGTGTAATTGGTCCCCCAAAATAAATGAAATTCAACTGAAATACAATTTTCAGAGAAAAAAGAAAAATTTCTAAGATTCAATGTCTCATAGAAAGTATTTTAATTTCACTCTCCTTTCTTTACACTTGAATCTGTAATGGGTATGTACCATTGCATTTTGCTGATGTTATGTTATTGGATAAATCTTGAAGATATTTAGACTAATTTTTGAACCACATTAAACATTTTTTTCATATCTCTACTTTTACTTCCAATTATTCCTTAAATTAAATTGTAAGAATAAAATTAATCAAATAGTATTTTAAGAATATCTTCATGGCTCATTCTACATATTTGTTAAATTGTGTCCCAAAATATTGTTAACAAGCAAAAATGCCACTAGAAATAAAATGTGTATACCAGTTTTTCACCAGTGCTCCCAGTATTGAATTTATATTTTAAAATATTGGCTAGATTAGTAAACATACTATGTTATTTCAGGTTCATATTGGCTACTAACAAAGAAAAATGAATATTACTAGCTTTATATACACTAACTTTATCTTATCTGATTTGTCTATTATACCTATTTCCCTTCACAACCATTAATTTTAAATAATTATTTTCAGAATATTATCAAAATATTTGTGATGTCAGTCATTTAAGAATAGCTTACTTGAATAAAAACTATGAATAACAATAAAAAGCTGCAACTTGGTGAACCAAAATTATGAAAGATCACCTCTCCCCTTACACTCATTTTTTTACTAAAATC
>NW_012104321.1:387217-420823 GCF_000951045.1 Mandrillus leucophaeus
ATCAAATAGTATTTTAAGAATATCTTCATGGCTCATTCTACATATTTGTTAAATTGTGTCCCAAAATATTGTTAACAAGCAAAAATGCCACTAGAAATAAAATGTGTATACCAGTTTTTCACCAGTGCTCCCAGTATTGAATTTATATTTTAAAATATTGGCTAGATTAGTAAACATACTATGTTATTTCAGGTTCATATTGGCTACTAACAAAGAAAAATGAATATTACTAGCTTTATATACACTAACTTTATCTTATCTGATTTGTCTATTATACCTATTTCCCTTCACAACCATTAATTTTAAATAATTATTTTCAGAATATTATCAAAATATTTGTGATGTCAGTCATTTAAGAATAGCTTACTTGAATAAAAACTATGAATAACAATAAAAAGCTGCAACTTGGTGAACCAAAATTATGAAAGATCACCTCTCCCCTTACACTCATTTTTTTACTAAAATCCATACAACTTCTTTTTAACAATGCCTATCCCATATGTCAGTTTGCCTACTAGGCATATCCACTTAGATATGCCCCTCATGTATCATAATCTCAGCATAGTATAAACAAACTTTGTCATCTTCTATTTTTTTGTTTTTTTTCCTGCAGTTTCCTTGTACCAGTGAAAGGTATTGCTATCAAAGAATCTCCTATTGTAGACCCTAGGAGTCATCCTGGATACTTAGCTTCTCACATTTTTCTGTTACAAGTCCAAAGAATTATTTTTCCTAAATAACTTTTAGAGCTGTTCCTTCCCCTCTGTTTTATCTGTTTAGTATAGCCCTTCATATTTTTTCCTCCAGAATCATTATAGTAACCATTTAACAGTGTTCTCTCTTCCAGTTTTGTATCACTTAATACACTCTCCATACTGCAGCTAAACTCACCTTTCTAAAACAAAATCAGATCACGTTTCATTGGTCCCTTATAAATTCAACATACCTTTGAAATACTTTAGCATTATTCATTTGGTTCTTCATGGTCTGGTCACTGGCTATTTGTATGATATACCACTCTCCAGGACACTATAAGCCCCAGGGAGGAAATACATATAATATATACAACTTTCTGTTCAAAGATTCCGGCAAGCTCTCTAACATGTGTTTATTTTTTATTATACTTCACCCAAAGCCTCAACTATGTTTACCCTACCTTCTTCACTTGACCAGGGATCTTGATCCTTGGTATGTAAAATGTAAATGATTTTATACATTTTACTTCATTGTGAATCTATAAAGTAAAACTAGTTTGTTTCCTGAAATTACAGTACAAACGGTTTTCTATATTTTTATTCTTTTTGAAAGAGCTGCTTAAGGCAAATCTTGTGACTTCCATTTATTCTTACAGAGAACAACCCAGTTTGAGTTGTCTAATGTTACCAATCTCTTGTAAACAATTTTAATACAGAAGTTCATTATAGTAAATTTACCCTTGGAAGCCAATCATCAAATATTTCACTGATAAAAATATATGCCTACCTAGAGGCAATTTTGCATTTGCTTATATTATTAACTAATTTTCTCCAAGAGGACCATTTTCAGGAACCTCTAAATATCATTATTATATGATAACATCTACTGATGTTATGTGCCATATGGTTTTTGGCTGGTGTCCTAATGCAAAAGAAAAAATACAGCCAGGATATTTTAAAGAATAACAATCTTATATAAGAAACTTATGAGCAATTTAATTTCATTTGAGTGTTATTTCATTTGGAACTGTCTTAAATATTTACACCCGAAGCATTATATTTTGCTCCATGTTTAAATCAATCTAGGGACAACGTGTACATTAAGAAGCTATATATTTTATTAAAAGTATATATACACAATTTTAGAGTTTTAAAATTTATCTTGATTCATCTAAATTAATTAGTCTATTTATTTTAATCTAATTTAAAAACTGTCAGAGCATAATTTCAATCAAACCACATGCCAATTAAATTGAACTTCTCATTGAATCCCAAGCACTACTAACTGTAATCACTCATATGGGGGCTAAGCACGGTGTCCAGCACATGGAAAGTGTCCGGTGAATGATGAATAGAATCATCACTGGCACTTGTAAGTATGAGAAACTGCGCCATTACTATTGATAATGGAGAAAGAAGAGAAGGGAAAAGAGAAGAAAATATGAGGAAGGAGGAGGAAAGAAATGGTGAAAGAATAAGGCAAAAATGAATAGGAGAAGCAGGTTGAGAAGAAGACAAAAAAAGAGGAGGCAGAGCAGGGAGAGACGGAGCTAATAGACTATATAGTCAGTGTTTCCCGGAACAAACAAGTTGTTTTGGGGAGTAAAAAGAATCAAAAAAATGAACTGAAATTTAAACAAGTATCAGTTATCTCACAGTATTTGTTGCCTCAGCATTTTCAACACAGGGCCATGCGCTCATGTTGATGCTTTCATGTAAGTAGGTGCACAGTATCAAACATGCAATTATTTCGTTTGACTGGTATATTGTTATAGTTTAAAAAAATGTGAGAGGGTGGTTTGAGGCATTAAAATAATGCATGGAGATTTCTTAAGTTATAAAGTAAGTAATATTTAGCAATATTCAATTGTATTCATAACAGAATAAAATTTTGGATAAGATTTCCTGTCTCACAATGTTATTTATTCTATGTTTTAAATTGGTGTATTATTTAAACAGAAATTGTCACAAAGATTTATTAGCCGATGCTTGGCATTTTCACACTTCATGAAGTGTCCTTTCAAAGGAATATTTATAAGACCCTATTTCAGAACATTTATATTCATTTTATATGGATATCTTTTTTTATTGTAAGATAAACACAGATTTTCAATTCTACAATAATATTATCTAGCTATAAAGTCAGTGTACGTAAAACAATAAAATAACAGAAAATGAAAATACGTGAATAATTTAAAGGGGGAAATGAGTTTCAGGAAAAATTATAGACTACTAAATAGAAATTCTTTATATAAATAACACATATTAATAGAGATACAAATTCACCACACACACACACACACACACACACAAATTCAGGTGTTCAACAAGATGTCCAACTTGCATGGGTTGCTGGCTAATATTTATAAAAATAATGCTGAGGACAAAATAAGGAGAGAAAGATATAATCCAAGATCTAACAAGAAAAAGAATAACAGTAAGAAGTCTATTTTAATTGTTTCTGTGTGAAGAGTGAATGGGTGGTCACAGCTTAGGGCAAAGAGAAGGCAGAGACAGCATCGGAAGGACAGTTTAAATTCTCCTTTACCTCTTGCCATCCCACCTCCCATCTCCCTGTTTTTGGACAATCAATGCCTATCTTCTTTTCCTCAAACTACAGTTACGAATATTTATATGGGCAAGGGTTTTTCTGGGTGAGGTGAAAGTATGTGGGGGCTGACATGCCAGAGACATTCAGTCCTTTACTTCTGAAATCCAATTTCCAAGCTTTACAGATTACAGCTTTGTAAAACTGTCCTCTCCCTACATTCTCCTCCCAAAGGATTTAGGAGTGAAATTCTGAGTAGAGTTGTTTCTTGCTTGGTCGTTGTAAAATCAAGTGATAACTCTGGTTGGTGGTATGTGGGACTTTCTATTAGAAAACCCATGACCTATGCCCTAACTCCCACATATACACACCTCGGACTACCCTAGACTGACAGTGACTATGCTCTGGCCTTTGGTCTTTCTCCAACACCAAAAAGCCAATATTGCACAGGTAATATGAGCTCACAGGCCAAATGAAGTATGTCCCTGAGAATAGCAGTACTCAGAAGTTTAGTTCAAAAGATATACAACTAACTGAACAAAATAAATGTCCTCTGTAATCACAGTATTAATACAGTAATCTAGTCATTTTATACAAATGTGATATGCTACAATAAATGAATAAACAAGGAAAAGAAAAATTTATAGTACTAGAAATTATATTCCAGGCATTAGTAATGCAATGGGAGGTGAAGAGAACACAAGACAAAATAAATGTGTTATACTAATGTGTTCCTTTTGTATTACAGAAGATAAAGTCATTTACGCATTTAAGAAATAGTAGAAGTGATTATATGTGTGTTTTTTTAAGTTAAGGAAAACAATAATAAAATTGGCCTATATAACTGTTAAACACCACAAGAAAATTTTCTAGAATTGAATTAGAAAGTCCGGGATATGGAAAAAAAAATAGACATTAAAATAAATGAAGATGGATTAAGTTAATCAAATACAAGACAAAGATCCTAAATTGAAGACGTGAGAACAAAATCCAACAATATGCTGTATATATAATGTTCCACAGAAATATGGAAAATAAAATAATTGACAATATATACTTAATAAATATAAATCAAAGGAAAGCTGGAATAGTAATGTTAATTTCTGAAAAGCAGACAAATAAGCAAAATCCTTCTTTGGATGGTTTACAGCTTTATGTGACTTTACATATTCTTCGTATACATAATCCTAATCTAGTTAAAGTTTTAAAAAATGAATAATGCAACGAGAGAGTGGCTGGAAAATAAAAACAAGATGAGAAAAGTAAAATTGAAGGTCTACTGCCAGTAAAGATATAATATAAAAATCACCATTTCTTAATTATCAAAAAAAACCTCTACCCATGTGTAGCAATTCTCATCTTCAGATTTTATGAAGCCAGTAATGAAATACACTTTAAATAAATGTATTTAAAATCTAACACTATGTTTAGCCAGATAAAAAACAAATTTTTATTTCACTTTGCTGGATGATGCACATTAATAAAATGAGTTACATGGAACAAAATGAAGAAGGTGGGGAAGAGAATTTTCTTTTTCAGTTTGCCACTACAGCAAGAATGAAGTTGATTTAGCAGCGTAGACTACTCTCCAGTATAGATCTCGTTGATATTACATTTGTAGGTAGCATTTAAGTTCTTTAAGGAACTGTCAAAATGATATATGTCAAACAGTAAAACTTTAAAGCAATATTTGAAATTATTGATCAGCAAAAGAAAAACACCTTGCAAAATAGGAGTGAATGTACTGTTAACCTTACACTTTTTTCACACAAATGAAAACCTCACTCTTAGGTTGAATTCAAGGAAACCAGTTGGTAAAAGAGAGAAAATAAATGCCAGATTTAGTGGTTTTGCTGATTTTTCTTCTTATTTCACTTGCCAGAAGGAAAAATACATTGTCATATATCAAAGGGGTCCTCGCTCTCAAAAATATTTTAGTCTTAAGGTACATTTAGATCCTTCAGCTGATCTGATTAAATCCACAATTAGTATTTATCAAAGTAATTTCTTGCATTGTAAAATAATGTGTACTTCCATAGGCAATTATTTTTAAATCCTTGTAAATAATTTAAAAATTAGATATGCATATAATATATATTACTGGTACTGTAAAAATAGTATTTTTAAAACATTGTTTTAATTTAAAAGTAAATGAAAACAGAAAATCGAGTTAATCTTTGTGTTTACTTGACATTATATAAATATATTTGATTAGCCACTTATTATTAATAATATCCCTTTGTATATAGAATAAACCTTACTCTTAGAATACTATATTAATTCTACATTTTAAAATATATTCATAAGATTGACCAATTCACTTGTTTTTTGATTTATTTTAGTTTGATTATTTATATATTTTTATTATTTGCTTTTTCTGTTTCACTGTCAAAATAGATTACATTTTTGGTAAGTTTCCTAAGTTTATTTGGAAATTATCTAATTTACAAGAATCTATGTCAATAGTTCACAGATGCCAAGAATCTTCATCAGGATATTACTGTTTGCTACATAAAGTAAGTATAGTCTCTTACAGGTCTTATTTAAAATGATATTTACATTGACTTGTTTTACTCATACAGATTATAGTAGAGTAGTTTTTTTTCAATTTTTTCTGAAGTTATATGCCTTATCTAATGCTAGACATTAGTGTTCACACAAACCAATGTCAAACCAAAACAAAATAAATCAAAATATTATTGCTTGGAATCCTCAGAAACAGACAACTCTGAGATGAGAATTTCTGTGAAAATGATTTATGAGGAAGTACTCTGAGGAGAACTAACAGCAGGAGAGTGAGGAAGTCAGGAAAACAGAAGTATATACAAAGGATGGCTTCAAGATCTTAGAGGGTGGCTTTGGCTTCATCCCACAGGAAAGCTCTGGAGAAAGGGAAATCTCACTTCAGAATTGTCCGAATCCAGGCCAAGTCATTGGTGAAGAGAGCAAAGCTGGGCATGCCCATGTTTTTCAGCCTCTCAGTGTCTGCAGACAATGTAGGATTTAGTTGCCTAAGGCTAAGGACAGCTTACTGAAAAAGACAGTCCGTGCTGGCTGCTAAGAGTGAGCATTCACCTGGAGCACATGTGCACACACCCCCACACACAAAGGTAAAATAATATAAGGAGATATGAACACAGCACCAGCAGCACCTGCTGCAACTTATCCGGAAAGAAGTTTAGAGTCTAATCCTTAAAATGTGAGTCTGAAACCCAGGGAAATAAAATACATTTCTCATAGACATATCTAGGAAGTGACAAATAACATACCGGAATCCAGGTCCCCCTACTTTATGTCATGTCACATTCAATGACAATGTTCTGTCTACAATAGTAACCCAATTTTTGTTGTTTCTTATAATCTCTGTTTTTGTGCATTATTAAACACAATTTTTTTCCTTAGAGTACATGGAGGCAATTTTGACCTTTTTCAAATCTAGAAATATTTTTGCTATTCAACAAAAGAAGTTGTGATTCAACAGAGTTTGCTATTGAGCATAAAAGAAAATATGCTCTTTATGCCTGCAATATTTACTATGAGGCATCACTAATAAGTTTAAGCTGTTTTCAAGATTTTTTGAGCCTATCTACTTTTCATATTTTATTGTGCAACCTATACTCTCAGCTACTATTTCAAATAAAGAAGAGCTGATTTTGAGGAACTGAGTTTTCAAAGAAAACATTAAAAGATTATATTGTGCTAATATATACACATATATCTTGTTAAAGTGTATGACACTGCTTAGCATAATGTCATCAAGGATCATCCATGCTATGGAAAATGGCACACATCTCCTTTCTTAAGGCAGAATAATATTCCATTTTATGTATATACCACAGTTTCTTTGTCCATTTATCTGTTGATGGATATTTAAGCTGTTTCTGTGTCTTGGATATTGTGATTAAGACTGCAACATTTATTTATAAAAAAAGTTGCTCTAGCAGTTTCCCTGATGGGCTTATCCTTCTCCATTCCTGTTTTTGTGTATAGTATTTCTCAAAGTATTCTAAACAGTTCTAGATTCACAGAAATTAACCATCTGAGTAAGGACTAACTGCTGTGAAGAAACAATAATCAGGTTTGTGTAATATTACTTAACTTGGGTGGGGAGAAGGACAGGTAGGAGGGAGTGAGTCAGTAAGAGAAGCAGAATTTATCATCATTATATGGTGTTACCAATGCATAAATTTATTATTCCCAGTAGATAATTAAAGCTTTTTAATTCTCTAACTTGGCAGGTTCTGAGATTCTCTGTATTTCAAGAGTAAAAGTAAAACTATAGCAGGAGATGTCTGTGGAATTTAGTGTATAAATTGAAATCATTTGTAAATGGAATTCTTATTCATAACAATATACTGATTCTTTCACGCAGTTGACAGTTTTTCTCAAGTGATGCTGATACAACTTTTGTGTATATCTTGATTTTTTCGTTCTTTTACCTTTGTAGACTATTGAACAGGTATTATTTTTAACAGTAAAATTAGACTATCTGACAAACTGACATTGCTATGTAACACTAAATGCAATTTGACTTTTAGAAATATTTCTGATGTTTCATACATGAAATTTCTAGTCAAGTGAAAATGAAAATACCAATTTTGATAGCTATCTACTGACCCTGAAAAGGAGGACTAAACAATTGCTCAATATATAGTTAAAAAGCTTTACTAATGCTATAGTAACATCAAGTGACCCTGTACTGGATAGAAAATTGAAAACATCTGTTCTGTTTCTCCCTCTTTATGTTACTTACATCTCAAAATCAACTTTGTTTCACTTGTATCTCCAGGCCCACTTTCAAAGGACTTGATTTGATTTTGAATGAAAAGACAATCAGAAATGTTAACGCATTTTCTCAAAGTTAAGGTGATTATTTTCCTATTTAATTAGTTAAAATATTGGTATTGTTTTATTTTATTCATTTTAAATCATTACCAGAGTTCATTTTTTGGGGCAAGCAACAGAGATTATCAAATTGTAATACATAAAAACAAAACTGTAAGTCAGGGCTAAGTCTCCATTATATTTTCAGAAAATAGAAAGTATTGTTTCTCTGAATTTATTTTAATGCCTTCTTGTTCACTAGTCTTTCTACTGTTGCCCTTTCAAAGCATATATAAATCAAGGAAGGGCACTGATATTAAAGGATAAAGGGTAGATAAATCAGTAATAAAATAGTGTGATGAATTAGGAATATAAAATTGTTTTCCTCTTTAATCTACTTTTTATATATCCCCATGTGCTGTTTCTCACTGGCATTATAGCTGAACTTTTCAAATTCAACTGTAATTAAGAATTATTTAATGCACAGTAGCATTACGTTATTTTCAAGACAATAAAGAAAACATATAAAATGTAGTTGTGTATTTACTATCATCAGTATAATTATGTATTCTGAATGCTTCCAAAGTCTGTAACTGTATTACCTCAACTTACTTCTAACTTATTTGGTCATTTTATTTTTACATGGGCTGTTTACAACTTCTTCTTTGCTGCACCCACTACATATTTGCTTTTCTCATAACTAAACTCCAAATGTGTTGATCTGTCTCTCATTGTTGATTTCTAATTAATGTGTTTTATTGTCGTTTTGTTTTGTTTTGTTTTTTCGAGATGGAGTCTTGCTCAGTTGCCAGGCTGGAGTGCAGCGGCGCAATCTCAGCTCACTGCAACCTCCGCCTCCCAGATTCAAGCAATTCTCCTGCCTCAGACTCCCAAGTAGTGGGGACTACAGGCACGCATCACCACGCCCAACTAATTTTTGTATTTTTAGTAGAGACAGGGTTTTACCATGTTGGCCAGGATGCTCTCAAGCTCTTGACCTCATGATCTGCCTGCCTCGGCCTCCCAAAGTGCTGGGATTACAGGCGTAAGTCAACGCGCCTGGCCAGT
Source organism: Mandrillus leucophaeus (assembly GCF_000951045.1). Lineage (NCBI taxonomy): Eukaryota > Metazoa > Chordata > Mammalia > Primates > Cercopithecidae > Mandrillus > Mandrillus leucophaeus. The sequence continues at coordinate 396,353 of NW_012104321.1, forward strand.
GTGGTTTTTTAAAAATTAGATTTAATATCTCTTCTGGATATTCTGGAAATTGGAATTTTCTGAGGTTCCTGAATGTATGAATTTATAATTTCATTTAGAATAGAGGGGAATGGTGCAAGAATAGACTTTAAGCTTGTCTGATTTCTGTAACAAATTGCCCAAGAAGTTAATCTTCAATTTACCCAGTTACAAGAATACACTGGAATCATTTTGCACAACTTCTTGCTCAAGGTGAGAAGGTAGGCAAGGAACCAGGGTCTGTTAAAAGTCAAGCAAGGGTTAAAAAAAAAAAAAAAAGATACAGCATCTTTGTCTCTCCCCATACTCTTCTCAAAAATAGAAAAGGTGAGTTTTGTTATTTATGGAATTTTTATTCCCTACTGGTGGTATCCTCAGCCAGTATAATTCTTCTTGGTGGCCTGAATCTGGAAAATCTTAATTCTACCTAAGATTGTCTTTATTGTATTCTGTATCACATAACCAGACACCTGATGCCTAAAAGTTAGAATTAAAAAGAGGCTGAGGGTAGGTTTTATATGCTTCATCATTAAGGAAGGTTTATATCTGTGTATGTATAACTCTCCCTCTCTTTGAAATCTCCTTATTAAAATGCTTTCATTTGGTAGGTCTATTGATCTTCTTCTAAGTAGTTTCAATGTGTGTAATACTTGTTGGATACTGAAAAACAGGAGAAATAATTTCGCTGGAGAATGCTCAGACATTTCTGACCCCGTGAGGATTACAATGAGTTCAGTGCAGACCTGATTTTCTTTTTCAACTCAGCAGACACAGAACTTTTTAAGGAATATTCTTTATAACGGTAGCTTCATAAGACTGAGGTCTCTGCAGTTCTTTCTTTGTCAGACAACCTTAGGCAAGTTTATAGACCTCTTTGCATTTCAACTTTCTGATCAGTAAAATGAGGATAATCACATATGACATCATAGGATTGTTCTGAGGATTAAATAGAAAATCTGGTATATTATAAATATTCTGTATTTTTATTACTATTTTTACTAATAGTGATTATTACCTATCTTAGAGTTTACAATTTAGAGATAAAGATCTTCTTACAAGTTAACATAGACAACTATATTATTTCAGAAATATCTCAACGTCTGCCAAAGCGAAATTTTCTCCCCCAATGGTGTTTAAAATTCACTGAAACAGTGACAGGCATTTCTGGGGGAGGTAGCTCACTTAGGCTGATAATTATTGTGTTTAAGAACAATGAGATGATTTTTTTTTTTCCATGATAAGACAAGACTGAATCTGAATCAGAAACCTGATGCCTGAAAGATGGAATTAAAAAGAGGCTGAGGGCCAGAAAAGATGGTAGGAGGGTTAAAGGAGCCTACCTCTGCAAGTTGGGAGGTACCACAAGTTATTTTTATCTAGTTCATAATTTTCCCAAGGACAGCTTCAACTAAGTTACTTGAAAGGTGAGAGGCATGCCTAACCTCAGAATATGAATCCCAATCCTGTTTTAACAGCAGCCAACACCTTTGAGACTTTGATCATCTGACTAGGAAGACTTGCCCTGATATGAGACCTCAGCTAATACCATGGAGTGGAGGTCACTGGAGAACACCCATGAGGAGTAGCTCTTGGGGGCAGGAGCTGAGGGACTGCAAGGTGACTTACCTCAGACATTGAACTGACACCAAGATGCAGAAGTGTCAGTGACAGGATTGAGAAAAACAAAAATGAGTAAAAGGATCAGGAAGAGAACATTTGGAATGAAAAGAATAAGAAACAAGGAATTTATACTAATGGGATTAGTCATGATGATAGCTGAATTCTTCCTAATTTGGCAGATTTGCTGTAACAGTTGATTATTTGATTTATGTATCTGATAAATTCAGCATTTCATTAAGAGACTTTCTGTCACTCAAGAGACGGTTGTAATGCCTTCTTTTGGCACTGATCGTATTTTTTCACAAATGCTATCTCCTATTATTGTCATCTTTTCCTCAACTCCAGCATTGTTCTAGCACAGTAAATAATAACCTTATAGCTAAAAATGTATCTCAGAAAAATATCCTCTGTTCTCTAAGGGCCAAAAGGAGAAACATCTCCTCTTGAGCTCACAAAATTAAAAATGTACTTTCAAATAAATTGCCCCAAATTTTAAAAGAACTTCTAACTCTCAGAATCACAATAGGTGTTACTATATAGGGCAGGTCAGAAATTCTATACGATAAATTGTAAATTCTCTATTGCCATCCTATACATTTCAATAACTTCAATTATATCATCTTTTCAACAATCTTCCATATTCAGAAATATAAAATCATACATGTTGGGTAACACATTTTCTTTCCTTGTTCTTTCAGCAGGTATACTGTTTCCAGCTTGTTTTGGTGCTGGTAATGTATTACTGGGAATATTGCAACTGTGTGATGATGCTTTAAAATACATAAATGCACTGCAGTTTGGGAAAGAGTCTCACGGTTATTGATTTTCTCTGAGGAAAAAATTATGTGACTTTGTCTTACTATAAGTTTTTCAATGATGTCACTGAAGAGTTACAACATTATGTCTTTAGTTCTTTATTATAATTCAGAACTAGACAAAATGAGTTTATCCTTTTAGTAGGAGAAGGCATATATTAATATATAAAAGTTCTAACTCTATTGTAATGGAATTTAAAGGACAAAGATCATACAAATGTTCACATTTTTTATTTCACAACTGTATTGTTGTGAAATCTTCTATTGCCTATATTTCAAAAATCATCCTCTTTATCTGCCCTTTGCTATAATCTATAAAATACTGAAATCTTTCCTATCTTTTCAAAGGAAAAATCTCTCCTCTTCTGGAGTCCTCATTTGTTTGTTTTTCACCTTCCAGCCAAATTTTACAAATTGCAGTTTACACCACGTCTGTTCCACATTTTGTAGATACTCTTTAATAAAATTATCAGAAAATATTTCAAGTTTATAGAAATGCATTTTAAAATAGATATGGACCCACTAAGCAGGTTTGTCAAATTTTAACTTTTTTTCCTGCTCCTTCAGAATTTTTTTATAAAACAGAAATAGAGAAATTTTTTAAGTCTTCTGTGTAGAGCTATCCAAGAGTTAGAATTAATAGATAATTTGATGCTTACTTTCTTGGAGATTTTAATAATTTTACTTCATATTTATATGACCACAGACAATAGGTATATAAATTGATTATATATATTGATATCAACATGTGTATGTATGTGTGTGTATATACGTTTATCCCTTCTCCATGGGTGCTTCCTGTTACCCCTAAATGGGGCTACTTTTGCACATTTTTCTTAATTCATTACAACTTGCTTTATTTAATTTTAAAATAAATACTTTTGTAGAATGTACTATATGCCAAACACTACGCAGGCAAAATCTTTTTTTTTCATCTTGGCATGATTTTAGTATCACTTGTAGGCCTACAAGTCCCAAATTCATTGTAGTGACCTCTCCATTGAGAGCTAGTCATCTGTGCCTATCTGCATTTGGATATAGCTATCCAGAGGTCTCTAAGATACTTAAAATTGAACATGATTAACTCATCAGTCAGCCTCCTCTACCCCTCACTGACTCTTCTTCCTAACTCATGAATACCAGAAATGGCTTCAAATGTCACTCAGTTACCTGGTATTAGAGGTCACCTTGCATCCCCTCTCTAATTAGTCACCAATCTCTGATGATTTTAGCTCTTCAACAATTTTTGAATGCATTTCCCTCTCTCCTTCTTTCTTTCTCTCCAATTGTCCTTATAAGGTCCTTGCCAACTTTCTGTATTATTTCAATTTTGTTATGTTTAATTTCACCCAATAGCCTTCAGATATATTCCATCTGAAAGAGGAAGTGGCTTCAAATAGCTTCCACAGCATGAAGCCAAAGCACCTCACGGTGACAGAATGACAGAAGGCTCTCTGCTAACTGGCACCTGCCTCTTCCTAAGTTACATCTCTGCCACTCTCCGCTTTATAATTCTCTCGATTAAGACTGAATTATTTTTAGTTCTCGATGTATATCTGGCTATTTTAGGACTATGTACACTTGCTGTTCATTCGACCTAAAAAAAAAAAAAATCTCAGATTTTCTTCACTTGTCTTTTATTCATCCTTTAGGGATCCCTTGCTTTGAGAGTGAACAGAATTTATTTTTTACTCCATTCTTTATGTGTCCCAAACACACTATTCCTGGCACACTGTAGTGCCAATATAAATATTAGTGAGAATTTAACTGAATTTAAATGTACCGTTTTTAGTAAATATGCATAGTTTGAAAATAAAACAAAGTTTTGTGGGCTGTTTAACATAAAATTAATGGTTTGTCATTGATGATAACATCATCTCTACCAGACCTATATAGGAAACAACCTGTAGTTGTTATCTTTAGTTTACTGCTGTCATGCATTATAGTGACAGATTTATTCAAACTTTATTATTGATTCTTAGAGTTCAGTGAAACAGCATAATATGTTGCTATGACCATGAGTTCAGGAGTCATATTGGAAGGGTTTAAATTCTAGCTTTACCACTTACTATATGTGTGTTGATAGAAAGGTTAGTTACCTCTCCAGACCTAGCTTTTCTCATCAGTCTAACTGGGATAATATTAGAAACTACTCTATAGAATTGTTCTAAACATAAAATGTTCTAAACATAAAGTACTTGACAAATATTGCTCTAAACATGAACATAAGTATTATTGTAAACATGAAGCACTTGATAAATACTGCCTACTATTTCTGTGATACTTTTTAATTCATCACTATATTTAATTTACAAATACTTGACTGAGAATATATAACCTATTCCTAAGTAAAGTTGTATACATTTGAGGGGGAAGACTGGCTTTGTTTTTTTCAGTCTTAAAGTTAGATTAGAATTATAGAATGAATTAGAGAAAGCGATTCAGTGTTTTCTACAATATAAAAGTAAATGAGCAAAATAAGAGCTACTCATTATTCTTTAATGATTAGATAGAGTTCAGTTATAAAAGTATTGGCCCTTTAATTATAATTATTTAAGAACCTTTCCAATTTATTTTCAAGTTTTAAAAGCATTTTCACATGTATTAGCTCATTTGAGTCTCACAGCAGCCTTATTATATGCATAGTTCAGGCATTATATTAACAGTATATAAATAAAAAATATAAAAGGTTCAGAAAAAAATGCCCAGTATAAAATATTTAGTAAACACTAAATGTATCTTGACTCTCTATGTTCTGCTTGCATACCAATCTTTGTATTTACAATTTTGTGCTTTGTTTAGGGTTTCTGAATATTTTGCATATGTGCGTATTCATTTGTGAGACAGTTTACACAGGCAGATGTATCCGTTCATGTCCCTTCGTAAATTTGTGTCAATCTTTATTATGACTAGGTATATATGTGATGTATTTTCATTCACATTTTGCTTTGATGTTACAAGAAAAATAGATAAAGGACTGTGAAAGAGGATAACGTGATTAGCTGACAATGTATAACAAATGTAGTCTTCATATTTTGAAGACAAGCATTAAATATTGAAAATATCCAACTTTATTATAACACAATTGATGAAATTTCTAATTTTCTATTCTTTGAAATTACTATATTCCAAGAGTTTTATGTAGTACTTATTTTTTCAGGCCAAGAGCAACTAACTATCTAGAATGTGAAAATTTTATATTGCAAAGATATCATCATAAAACATGCTTCTCCCGCAGTTCAGTTGCAGTGAGTTGAATTTTGAGAATGGAATAGACAGGGGAAGAGTAGGGAGATAAAGTGGGATTCATCTATAAGTGTTTTTTCTGTATGTTTTTCTTTTTTCTTTTTGAGACATAGTGTCACTCTGTCACCCAGCTTGGAGTGCAGTAGTACAACCTTGGCTCACTGAAACCTCTGCCTCCCAGGCTCAAGCAATCCTCCCACCTCAGCCTCCTGAGTAGCTGGGACCACAGGGTGTGTGCCACCAAGCCTGGCTAATTTTTGTTCTTGTTGTTGTTGTTGCATTTTTTATAGAGATGGGATTTCACCACGTTGCCCAGGCTGGTCTCAAACTCCTGAGCTCAGACAATCCACCCGCCTTGGCCTCCTAAAATGCTGGGATTACAGGTGTGAGCCACCACATCTGGCAGTATGTGTATATATGTTTTTCTTTAAATTGAGGATAATCATAAGGACAAAAAGGTCTTGGAGTTACACCAAAGTAATGTGTTTGGGAGTTTTCTTTCCATTCCCCAAACTAAATGTGAATTATTGTTTTCTAGTTCACTTTTAAAATCTCTTTCTCTATCTCTGTCTCTGTCTCTGTGCCTCTCTCCTCTCCTATATGTGTGTGTATGTTTATACTTTCAAAGTATTTTAAGATGAGAAAGATGGCATTGTGGAAACGAGTTTGAGATTGATATTTAAAAGTGTAAAATTGTATAGTAAAAGTATAAATCTTAGGTTTTAAAGAAACATGATGTTTTCTTTTTATTTTTAAAAACAAACTTTTAAAAGCTCATATAAGAAATCATACTTATATTTACTAAAAACACTTAAGCATTTAATTTATTTTTTTAATTTTTAGGAAGGTGGCCAAGATGGTCAACTAGAAGCAGCTAGTGTGCGTGGCTCTCTCGGAGAGGGGTGAAAGGGGCAGGTAAATTCAGCACCTTCAACTGAAACATCTAACTACTTGCATTGGGACTAATAGAGGAAACACCTCAACTCATGGAAAACGGAGAAAAGCCAGGCAGGATGACGGCCCACACAGGTGTGACACAGAGCCAAAGTAACCTCCCCAGCCCAGGGAAGTGCCTTCAATGGTGATACCTCCAGGTACAGGAACATCTGAGGTAACTAGACACTGAAGTGGGTCCTCAGCATACCTCAGCAGCCCTACAGAATAGTGGCCAGACATACACTGGTGCCCACATTTCCTCACTAGACAGTTCCTCTGGGACTGGGCCTCCAGCCACCTCTTGCCAGAGCTATTGAATGAGTAGCAACTTGACAACTACCTGGACAGAGCCTCCAAGGGCAACTGAAAGCTTTTCTGCCACTGCCTCTGCAGTGGAACTGCTCTTGCTTCCCTTGGACTAATGAAGTAGCAAAGACCCCGAGTGCTTTATCCACATCTCCAACAAGCTGCAGTTGACCCAAAGAGAGGAGGCCAGTTCATCTCCCATGGGTCCCACACACCTCCGACTGCTCATCACCAGACAGGGAACATCTGGCTTGGACCCAGAGCATAGCCCCTCCATCCTGGGCTGACTGCACTGAGTGGTTACTGACCTGTATCTCTCTGGTGTGGAGCCCCCAGGAGACAAGCAAAAGTCCCTTAGCCATCACTACTACTAAGGTCCCTTCCTCTGGTGTTTCCAGGTTGGGAAAGAAACATAAAGACTGAGATCACCCCAGAGATACAGTGGGTAGCCCGGGAGTGCCAAGTCACATTCATAGCCAGCACTCAATGCGGAGAGGAACCCACACTTTCAGAGAGCATTGAGAAAGAAAACAGTTACAACTGAGAGGAAACACAGGGGAGCCACACAGCTGGACAAGAGTCTACCAGCTAACCAGTATGCCTAAGTGCCACCTACTGGATCACACTCCAAAGCTTCAACACCAAAAATACCTTGGTAGCGTACCTCCTTTGAAAACCAGAGACAAAAAGTCAGCTTCAAATAAAAACCTTGCGCAAAGCTTCGGCCTTGTGAAAATATCCAGAAAATAATTCTGTCGAGTGTATCTATACTGTATCTATTGACTCAATCTATACTGCAGTTAAAGGAACACCCATACACAGACAGGAGAAAGAACCAGTGAAAGACTCCAGGAACTCAAATGTCTACAGTGGCATATGTCCTCCAAATGACTGCACCAGTTTTCCAATAAGAATTCTTCTTTCTTCTGTCTTCTTTCTTCTGTCTTCTTTCTTCTTCCTTCTTCTTCCTCTTCCTCTTCTTCCTCTTCTTCCTCTTCCTCCTCCTCCTCCCTCCTCCTCCTCCTCCTCCTTCTTCTTCTTCTACTACTACTACTACTACTACTACTACTACTACTACTACTACTACTACTACTATTATTGTTATCCTTTAAGTTCTAGGGTACATGTACACAACTTAACCAGGTCAAGCTGACTGGAATGACAGGAATAGAATTTGGAATATGGCTAGGAACAAAGATCATCAAGATTCAAGAGGAAGGCAAAACCCAATCTAAGGAAAATGAGAATCACAATAAAGCAATACATGAGATGAAGGACAAAATGACTGGTATAAAAAGGAACCTAATAGGTCAGACACAGCTGAATAACACAAAACAAGAATTTTACAATGCGATCACTAGTATTAACAGCAGAATAAGTCAAACTGATAAAAAAATCTCAGAACTTGAAGACTGGTTTACTGAAATAAGAGAGTCAGACAAAAATAAAGGCGTGAAGTTATGTGATAGGACAAAAGTTCAAACACACGGAATGCTCAGACAAGAAAAGTGCTAGATGGGGAGCAAAACCTCTGGAGGTAATGCCACTGAGGATACTGGGAAGAGTACTTTTTTTAAGCATCATTTTTGGTTATATTAAGGAAATGAAATGGACATTTCTGTTCTAATAAAATGCCAACAATAGTGGAAAGCTGTTTGGTAATTAGCATATGACACAAGCTATTCAAATATTTCACAATTATTAAGTCACTTAATTCTCACACAACTATTATGTATTATTCTAATTATCACATAGAAAATCAGAGGTACCTACTTAAGTATTTTATCTAAGTTCACAAAACTAGTCAGTGGCATAGTTGAGATTCAGACACAGAACATCCACTTCTAGAGTACATTTGCCTCTCCATTGAGGAAAAATTAATATCTTTAGTGAGTTTTTAATTTGTGCAGGGACACAGAGCTGAGATCAAAGTAACTACAGTGTAAAGATTTTCAGGGTAGGTGTATGAGAACATATAGCAACATGGAGTTCTCACTTTGACATTTTAGACTTTGACATGCACTTTAGACAAGCCTATCTTCCCAGATATATTATTCATTTAGCATTTCTCAACTCCCCAGGAGTATAACAGGGGAAGTGAAAAGACCTATTAATCTAAAAGTAAGATTTTCTGAATGTGTTTGCACTCTGTACCCAAATAGACGTACAAATGAATTAAGAATATAGATGAAAATAGTAAGACTTAGTAGGAAATTTTAAAAGATCAAAATACAACATAGACTGAGAGAATCTGAAAGGACAGGGACTTCAAGGCATTGTGGATGCCTTGAACTACAAGGACAGGAGCTCATGATTATGGAGTAGGATTGTGGTGTGTAAGATAGCTAGATAGCATGATCTATGTTATGGTAACACCTAGACTTTTGGAACATATAGCTGTGACTGAATAAAAGGGAAGGTCATTAAGGATAAATAGTCCATAAAGGCGAGACTTAGTTTCACAATGGATCACTGTGATTTTCTAGGATGATAGCAAAAGGGAGAATGGAAGGGAACACAATAAGCCAGCAACTGCCTTGACTTATTTCCCACGATAATGCATATATTACCTCTGAGAAAATGGAAGCTTGTTGGTCATGCCAACAACAAGAATGTATAATTTGGGGAATAATTGATGTTTTATTCCACTAAAACTAAAGGGACTAATGGAACTAAGGGACTAAAATAGCTAAGGAAAGACTACTTGAAAGAGACTAAATTGAGTAAAGCTTAGAACCAAATCTTACTGGATTTAGTGCCACTGATGTAGTGGTATCATGCAAGATCTCCAAATCTTGAGTTTGTTTTCTCCTGTTAACTTCTGTTTTTTTTTTTTTTTTTTTTTTTTTTTTCCTTCTATTCTCCATTCCTTAATATAACTTCTATCAAATGCATCTTGGTATATTTAGCAGAGAAGTGGGGGAAAATATATTTGTTTTTATTCAGCAAATTACCTATGTCAGAGTCTTTTAGTCTACATTTAAAAATGAACTCAATTTATTCCTTTCAGTAACATTTTTGAGTAAGTATTGTTCCCTTGACTGGCAAATAGGAATACTGAATGCAAAGTTAGGGAAGACAACCAATACTACAGCCAGGTTCCATATTCAGCTTTCTGTACTGTGAATGCCATATTCTTTTCAACTGATTATACTTTCCTCCAGGATTATACTTTTTCCATGTATAGGCAAAGTGAGGAAAGCAGATTACTATTGCTCTTCAAATTGACTCCAAAAATACTGGTAAACAAGATAGTTAAGAAAATACAAGATAAGGAGGTCAGGGCATGTTTTCTGCTCCAGTTAAGGGTGAACTGAGCAACTAGAAATTTGAAGTCATTCCAAAATATGACTATATCAGTAACTTAAAGCAGATCAAGTTTTTTACCTACACCTTATAAGGCACTTATGTATGGTGAGCAAGAAGTAAGTCTTTGATCCTGGAAACAATACTAATTTATCTTGTTCAGAAAACACACTTAAACTCTCTGAAACTTCGTTTCCTTCATTATAAAGAAAAGAAAAAATTGTTGGATTAGAATGATGATGTAATTTAACTCAACAGACATCAATTACCTACACAGAAGAATGAAGAACTAAAGAAAAGATGAGTGATACATGAAGCAAAGAAACTTATACTTTTCCTGTTAAAATAACTCTGATACAAAAGGAATTCCATAACTGAAATCCCATAATAATTGTTTTATAGATACATCAATAAAGTAAGGGTTAATTTTGATTGAAAATATTAGCATTACTTTAATAGGAGACAATAACTGAACTGTATTGAAAGGAAGAAGAGTATTTAAAATAGTGACTACAGAAAAACACACACACAGGCAATGGCTAGATCAGAGTATATAATCAAGTATGGTTTAATGATATATGAATGTGATTGAATGGGGTTCCAAATGTCATACTAAGGGATTTGTGGTTTATGAAGAACTAAATGTTTCTGAACTGAGAGATGATGATCGGTTAGATGTTGTGAGAGCAAACTCTCAGAGATATTTGGGTTCTCATTTTGTTTTTGAAATGTTACATCTTTATGACAAATAAGGAAAAGTTTAGTTTCATCCTTTTAATCTTAAAATATCATGTTATTAACCTTTCACACATGATTGCTTCCATCTCTGTTGTGTTGCCAGCACATGATTTGAGGGAGTTTTATTTTCTGATATTAAGTAACAGATTATTTTAGCCTGTGAATTGCTTCAAAAATAATATTTAGGGCTAATTATTATGGGTTAGAATACCCTTGGAGTTAGAATAAAAATTGGGTTTTCATTATAATGAATGATAATCTTGGTGGAATTATTATCAGTATTCTTAGCTAAAGACTTTTGGAGTACAGAATGGAATGAGTAAAAAGATAACTTTTCTGGTCTTCTAATTGAGGGGGAAAAACTTTCCTGGAGAGAGGGTAAAAAAGAGGGCAATCATTTTTTATCTTTCTTCTCATAACTGCCTTCCTTTACAGATTTAATGAAGTTTTAAGTTTGAAAACAAGCAGGCAAGGCTATCACAATGAAAGAAGTAAACAGCATTCTCAAAGCACCATATTCATGATTTTTAAAATGTGCTATCGTAAACACTGACATGAAATTAAGAATTTATAGGCTGCTTTTTGTAAGTGAAACACCATCACAATAGTCTGCTCGGTTTTCTTTAATTTTGTTTGTTTATATTCCATTAAAATATATTCTGCAGAATGCTTTTAAATATTCCCAAAGAAAATCTGCAAATGACTAGGCTTCATGTGCATTGACCTTCGCTCTTCTTTTGAATCGGCAGTATGGCTCATTTTAGTCAAGCTGTTGAAACATTTGTGGCATAATGCATCAAATTAAAGCAACCAGCTGTGATGTTTAATTTAAGCTAAAAGTTTATGATCTACAACTATATAATACCTTAGGGAATAATTGATATTGTATGTAACCGCACTATAGTGACATGCAAGACTTGTTCCAAAATGCCTATAAAATGTCACATATTTTATTGTATTAAGGTATTTGGACTTCAGGTTTAAAAAGAGCATCATTATTTATCCAAAAATGAATAACAGAGGATAAATGAATAGACTTCAATATCATTCTCTAAATATAGATGAGATGTGAAGTCATTTGTTCTCATGTGTCAGAAGAGAGGTTCTTTGTTTTATCCCCTATTGTTTATGATGAAGTGCCTCCATTATTTATGAATATTCTAAAATTTGGAAATGTCATTAACCATGAGGCTCAACTCAGTTTATCAAATTTCTCATTGTATGAAAGTGAAGGCATTTAATAGCCACCAAAACAAGATGATATTCATTTATCATGCCCCTTTTCTTTGATGTGATGTGCAACACATAATTGTTCAAGTGGCCAAGCTGATAAAGGCTGCTCCATGCCATAGATCATTAGAGAACTCAAGCACTTGAGAACATACTAGAGAGAGAAATAAAGAGATGGATATAGAGAGATGATGCAGTTTTTGTTGTTGATGTTTTTGTTTTTTGAGATGGAGTCTTGCTCTGTCGCCCATGCTGGAGTGCAATGGTACAATCTCAGCTCACTGCAACATCCACCTCCCAGGTTCAAGTGATTCTCCTGCCACAGCCTCCTGAGTAGCTGGGACTATAAGAATGCACCACCACGCCCAGCTAATTTTTGTATTTTTAGTGGAGACAGGGTTTCACCATGTTGGCCAGGATGGTCTCAATCTCTTGACCTTGTGATCCGCCTGTCTCAGCCTCCTAAAGTGCTGGGATTACAGGTGTGAGACACTGCACCCAGCCAATTTTGTTTTTTAATACAGGCATTGAGTTTTCTAAATTACTAAACAAGATGAACATGGAGAAGAAAACAAGAGATCAGTATTTCCTTTAAAGAAAATCAACATATGAATACAAAAGTCATCTATAAGCATTTGTTGTATTTGTTTTTTATGAAATATTTAGACAAAGATAGAAATAGATAATGAGGAATGTTAAGTTACTTTCTCAAGATCTTGAGAGGGAGGAAAAAACAGCAGCTGCTGAGATGCAGACCATTTGATGACCTGGCCAAATGTCCCAACCACAAGATAGTATCAAAATAGAAACCCCATGGTGAGATTTTTTTATGGGAAGAAAAACTTCTTGTAAAGTTGAAAGACATAACAAATTTTTACAAAAATAAGAAAAAAAAAGAAATATTTTAAATAAATTTAGAGGTTTGCTACATGGCCACTAGCTTCATGTGCTTATTTAAAAAACTTCAAATACAAACCCTTCAATGATTTATGTTTGTTGATAAAGGATTTATGTAATCATATCATAAGAAAATATTTTTGTAACTTTTAAAATATTACCTAAAGCTGTGCCTAGAGATAACTGGAAGTATAAGAGGAAAGAAATGCTTCTACAGCAATTTTAGGTAGAAAGAAGCATTATTCAATTATTCTGAGTAGGTACCTAGCTACCTTTTTAAGTTGAAGATGGAAGGAAAGCCAAATGTGAAAAAATCATTTACTTATCATTACATTAGCATTCTCTTTCACCTCAAAACAGATTAAGGAATGAAAGGTTCTTTAACACATTTAGTACCCTATCACATGCAACTGTTTGCTTACGCTTTTGAAAATAAAACTAAAGACAGTTATTAAATCACACATTTTGATAAATCAGAAATATGAGAAAAGCTCACTGGGACTATGAATGTCATCTGTCACTATTAGGGGCAAAAAGAATAATAGAACCAGTATAAGAAGGTCAAGGCATTTTTACTTTTAGCTTAACATTAGTTGTTTGTCCCCAAATGTTAGCTTTAAAAATTTTATTGCCTTTTTTCTCTCAAACAGGTACATACATATGTAAACATACATACATAAATAAGTATGTATACATACATATACATCAATCTGGCAGGTAATGTATATTTCCTTAGATACTTTTAACACTTAAGATGATCTGTGCATATTCAATAAGACTATTGTTCAAAGGTCATAACAAGTCATGTGCCTCATAAGATAAAAAATAATGACCTGAGCTTCAAAATATTATTTGTTTACAATCAAAGATCTGCAAGTAGTTTTAAAAGTCAATACCATTGTATTTACAAGAACTGGGGAGGTGGAACAAGATAGCCAAATAGAACCCCCCCTAATAATGGTTCCCCCAACAGGAACACCAAAGCAGAAACTCTGAAGCTAAAAAATGCAACTGACATACTGAAGAATGCATGAGTCTCTCACCAACAGAATTGATCAAGAAAAAGAATGAATTAGTAAACTTGAACACAGTCTATTTTCAAATATACAGTCAGAGGAGACAAAAGAAAAAAGAATTTAAAAGAATGAAGCAGTTTACAAGATTTAGAAAACAACTTCAAAAGAGAAAATCTAAAAGTGATTGGCCCTAAAGAAGAGGTAGAGAAAGAGAGAGATTGGGGTAGAAAGTTTATTACAAAAGATAATAACAAAGAACTTTTGAAATGTAAAGAAAGATATCAATATTCAAGTACAAAAAGGTTAAAGAAAATCAAGCAGATTTAACACACAAAAGACTACCTAAGATATTTAATAATCAAACTGCTCAAATTAAGTATTTTTTAAAAACGGATCCTAAAAGCAGCAAGGGAAAAGAAACAAATAAGATACAAAGAAGCTCCAATATGTTTGGCAGTAGACTTAGTAGAAACCTGACAGGCCAGGAGAGGGTGGCATGATATATTTAAAAAACAAAATCTTTCAAACATGAAGGAGATACAAAGACTTTCCCAGACAAACAAAAGTTGAGAGATTTTGTCAACACCAGACATGTTCTACAATAAATGCTAAATAGAGTTCTTCAATCTGAAAGCAAAGGATGTTAACAAGCAATAAGAAATCATCTGAAGGCACAAAGCTCACTGGTAATAGTAAGTTGACAGAAAAACACAGAGTATAATAACACTGTAATTCTGGGATGTATACTACTGATAGCTTGAATAGAAAGGCTAAAAGATGAACCAATCGAAAATAACACCTACAACTATTCAAGACATAGGCCGTATAGTAAGATATAAATAAAAGCAACACAAATTAAGAAAGCTGATGGAATGAAGTTACAGTACAATTTTTATTAGTTTTATATTGACTTGCTTGCTATTTCTTTGTTGTTTATGCAATCAGTGCTAAGTTTTGGACAGTTTAATTGGTTGTAAGATGTTATTTGCAATCCTCACGGTAACCTCAAATGCAAAAAACTACAATTGATACACAAATAATAAAAAGCAAGAAATTTAATCACACCACCAGAGAAAATCACTTTCACAAAAAGTAAGCCAGGATGGAAGGTGGGAAGAAGGATGAAAGGAAGGAAGGAAGGAGAAGGAAGGAGAAGGAAGGAAAAATACAAAATAACCAGAAAACAAGAAACAAAATGGCAGTAGTAAATCATTACTTATTAATAACATTGAATCCAAATGGACTAAACTCTCCAATCAAAAGACATAAAGTGGTTGAATGGATTTTTTTTAAGCTCCAATTATCTGCTGTCTACAAGATACAAACTTCACCCAAAAAGATACACGTACACTGAAAATAAAAAGATGGGAAAAGATATTCCATGAAAATGCAAAGCAGAAAATAGTAGAAGTAGCTGTATGTATATCAGACAAAACAAATTTTAAGACAAAAACCATAAAAAGAAACAGAGATGGTCATTATTTAATTATAAAGGGGTCAATACAGCATAATTGTTATAATATAACAATTATAAATATATATGCACCTAACACTAGAGCACCCAGATAAATAAGCAAACATTATTTGAATTAAAGAGAGAGAGACTCCAGTGCAGAAATAACTGGACACATCAACACCCCACTTTCAGTATTAGAGAGATCACACAAATAGAAAATCAACACAGAAACATCAGACTTAATCTGGACTATAGACCAAATGGGCCTAATAGATGTTTACAGAATGTTTCATCCAATGGCTGCAGAATAAACATTCTTTTCCTCAGCACATGGATAATTCTCAATGATAGACTACATGTTAGGCCACAAAAGGGTCTTCAAAACAAACAAACAAAAAAAAATGAAATAATATCAATTATCCTCTATAACTACAGTTGAATAAAACTAAAAATCAATAACAGGAGGATCTGTGAAAACTATACAAGCCCATGGAAATTAAACATTATAATATGCTCTGAATGACCACTGGGTCAATGAGAAACTTAAGAAAATTTTAAAATTTCTTGAAACAGATGAACATGTATCAATATACCAACATCTATGGGATATAGCACAATAACTAATAAGAGAAAAAATTATAGCTATATAAGCCTAAATATTTTTTTGAACTTGAACAAGCTAACAATACATTTCAAAGAACTGCAAAAGCATGAGCAAATCACAAATGTAAAATTAGTTGAAGAAATTAATAAAGGACAGAGTAGAAATAAATGACATTGAAATGAAAAGATACAGAATACAAAAGATCAACAAAACGAAAAGTTAATTCTTTGAAAAGACACATTTGATGAACCTTTAAAAAGTCTAAGAAAAAAAAGAGAGAAGACCCAAATAAATGAAATTGAAGACAAAAAAAAAAGGAGACATTACAACAGATAATGGAGAAATTCAAAAGATCATTAGAAATGAGCAACCATACATTAAAAAAAGGGAAAAAATAGAAAAAACAAATAAAATTCTAGAGATATTCAACCTAAAAAATTGAACCATAAAGAAAACCAAAATCTGAATAGACCATAACAAGTAATGAGATTTAAGCTATAATAAAAAGTCTCCCAGTAAAAAACAAACAAACAAACAAACAACAACAACAACAACAAAAACAGGACCTGGTGGCTTTACTGCTAAATTTTATCAAACATTTAAAGAGCTAACACCAATCCTTAAACAACTAAGAAAAATAGAGGAGGAGGAAGTACTTCCACATGCATTCAATGAAGCCAGTATTACCCTGATATCAAAACCAGACAAAGATACATCAAAAAAGAAAACTACAGACCAATATCTCTGAAAAACATTGATGTAAAAAACCTCAACAAAATGCTAACAAACAGAACCCAACAACACATTAAAAAGATCATTCATCATGAGCAAATGGGTTTATCCCCAGGATGCAAAAATGGTTCATCAAATGCAAATCGATATGATACATCATAAAAACAAAATGAAGGACAAAAATCATATGACAATTTCAACTGACACTGAAAAAGAATTTAATAAACTCAATATCACTTCATGATTAAAAAGTCCTCAAAAAAACTGGGCAAATAAGAAATATACTTCAATACAATTTAAGCTATCTATGACAGACCCACAGCTGGTTATCATAGTGAATAGAGAAAAACTAAAAGCCTTTCCTCTAAGATCTGGAACACAACAAGAGTGCACTTTCACCACTGTTATTCAACATAGTACTGGAAGTTCTAGCTAGAGGAATCAGACAAGAGAAAGAAATAAAGGACATCCAATTTGGAAATGAAGAAGTCAAATTATCCTTGTTTGCAGATAATATGATCTTATATTTGAAAAATCCTGAAGATTCCACTAAAAACAATCAAACATAAACTCAGTAAGCTTCTAGGTTACAAAATGAATATACAAGAATCTGTAGCATTTCTTGATGCTAAGAGTGAACACTCTGAAAAAGAAATCTAGAAAGTGTTCCCATTTATAATAGCTACAAATAAAGTAAAATACTAGGAATTAACAAAAGAAGTAAAATATCTCTACAATAAAACTACAAAACATTCTTGAAAGAAATCAAAGAAGAAACAAAAAAATGAAAAGATATTCCATGCCCATGGATTAGAACACCGAATATTGTCAAAATGTCCATACTAGCTAAACCAATCTATAGATTCAATGTAGTCCTGAACAAAATACTGATGACTTTCCACTGAAATAGAAAAAAAAAAAAAATCCTAAAATTTAGATGGAGTCACAAAAGACCCAGAATAGCAAAAGCCATCCTGAGCAAAAAGAGCCAAACTGGAGGAATCACATTACCTGACTTCAAATTATGCTACAAAGCTATAGTAACCAAAACAGCATGGTACTGGCAGGAAAAAAAAAAAAAAAAAAAAAAAAAAAAAAAAAAACAAACCAGCATGGCACATGTATACCTATGTATCAAACCTGCACGTTGTGCACATGTGCCCTGGAACTTAAAAGTATAAAAAAAAAAAAAAAAAGACACGTAGAGCAATGGAACATAATAGAAAAATCCATAAATAAATTCATACATCTACAGTAAACTCATTTTCAACAGAGGTGACAAGAACATACTTTGGGGAAAGGACAGTCTCTTCAACAAATGGTGCTGGAAAAACTGGATATCTCTATGCAGAAAACTAAAACTAGACCCCTATTGCTAGCCATATGCAAAAATCAAGTCAAAGTGGAAATAAGACTTATATCTAAGACCTCAAACTATGAAACTACTAAAAGAAAGCATTGAGAAACTCTCTAGGACTTTGGTCTGGGTCTGGGTACAGATTTCCTGAGTAATATATCCCAAAGCACAGGCAACTAAAGCAAAAATAGACAAATGGGATTGCATCATGCTACAAAGTTTATGCACAGTAAACAATCAACAAAATGAACAGACAACCACAGAATGGGAGAAAGTATTTCCAAACTACCTATCTGACAAGGGATTAATAACTAGGATATATAAGAAGCTTAAACAACTCTATAGGAAAAAAACTTAATAGTCCAATTAAAGATGGTCAAAGGATGTGAATATTCACTTCTCAAAACAAGACATACAAACGGCAAACAGGCATATGAAAAGGTGCTCACCATCATTGATCATCAGAGAAATGCAAATCAAAACTCCAGTGAGATATCATCTTACCCTATTTAAAATGGCTTTCATTCAACAGAAAAGTAATAACAGATGCTGGCAAGGATGTGGAGAAAAGGGAACCCTCGTACACTATTGGTGGGAATGTAAATTAGTACAGCCACTTTGAAGAACAGTTTGGAGTCTCCTCAAAAATCTAAAATTTGAGCTACCATGTGATCCAGTGATCCCACTGCTGGGTATATACCCAAAAGAAAGGATACCAGTATATTAAATGTATATCTGCACTTTTATGTTTGTTGCAGCACTGTTCATGAGGATAGCCAGTATTTGGAAGCAACTGAAGTGTTCATCGACAGAGGAATGGATAAAGAAAAGGTGGTACATATACACAATGAATACTAATCAACCATGAAAAAAGAATGAGGTCCTGTAATTTCCAACAACATGGATGGAACTGGAGGTTATTATGTTAAATGAAATTAGCCAGGCATGTAAAGACAAACTTTGCATGTTCCCACCTATTTGTGAGAGCTACAAATTAACATAATTGACCTCATGGAGATAGACAGTAGAAAGATGGTAACCAAAGGCTGGAGAGGGTAGTAAGGTGGGAGTGGTGGGGGAAAGGGGGATGTTTAATAAGTACAAAAAGTAGTTAGAAAGAATTAATAAGGCCAAGTGTTTGATGGTACAACAGGGTGACTATCGTCACTAATAATTAGACTACACATTTAAAAATAAGTTGAGTATAACTGGACTGCTTTCAACACAAAAGATAAACACATGAGAAGATGGATATACCATTTAGCATGATGTGATTATTATGCACTGCATGCCTGTATCAAAGTATCTCATCTACCCCCAAAATAATATTCAACTACTCTGTATCCACAAGAATTAAAATTTTTTTAAAAAGAAATTAAGTGTATTGAAGAAATCTGCACTCCCATGTTTACTGAAGCACTGTTCACAACAGTCAATATTTGGAAGCAACCTAATTGTCCATGAACAGACAAACAGATTTTAAAAATGTGGTGCATATACACAATGAGTACTACTCAGCCATAAAGAAGAATGAGATTGTGTCATTTGGAACAACATGAATGGAACTGGAGGACATTATGTTAAGTGAAATAAGCCAGGTACAGAAAGTCAAATTTTGCATGTTCTCATTCATTTGTGGGAACCAAAAATTAAAATAATTAAGCTCATGGAGCCAAAGAGTAGAATGATGGTTACCAAAGGCTGGGAAGGCTAGTGGAGGCATTGGGGAAAGGGGGTAATGGTTAATGAGTAAAAAAAAATATATACTTAGATAGAATGAATATGATCTTGTATTTGACAGCACAACAGGGTGAGTACAATCAATATTAATTTATTGTCCACTTAAAAATAACTAAAAGAGTATAACTGGAATGTCTGTAGCACAAAGAAATGATAAATACTTGAAGTGATGGTTTAAAATCATTTACCCTGATGTGATTATTACTTATTGTATGCCCACATCAAAATACCTTATGTATCCTGTAAACAAATATACTAACTACGTACCCAGAAATTTTTTAAAAACTGTAAGCATGTTTCTCTATTAAATTAAATGTGGTTAAATATTTATAAATATTTCAAAGATGATTTAGCTTTAATTTGGCTTCTTTATTCCCTGCTGAGAAGCTGTGCGGAGCTGTTGCTGTAAGAGTGTACTGTTCATGGTGGTGAGTGGGTAGAAATAAGTTTACTCAGGTCTTCTGAGGCTTGGTTATGAAGAGCCTGTCAAGTCTCTCAAAACTGGCAACAGTGAGCCATCTAAAACCTTCTGGATGGCATACAGCATACTGTATTCTACAAAGGAGGGGAGAGTTGGGGAGGGCGAGTGCCAATTAAATGCCCTAGATTAGCGATCCTGAATCCCCAGGCCACCGACCTATACCAGTCCATGGCCTACGAGGAACTGGGTCGTACAACAGGAGGTGAGCAGCTGGCGAGGGAGCACTACTGTCTGAGCTCTGCTTCCTGTCAAATCAGTGGTAGCATTAGAGTCTCATAAGGGTGTGAATCCTACTGTGAATGGATATACAAGGGATTTAGGTTGCAGGTTCCTTATGAGAATCTAATGCCTGATGATCTGAGGTGGAACAATTTCATCCCAAAAATATTACCCCCACCCTGCTTCACCCCCGATCCATGAAAAAACTGTCTTCCACAAAACCAGTCCCTGGTCCCAAAAAATTTGGGAACTGCTGCTGTAGATGAGAAAAAATAGTGAAGTGGAAGTGGCTTTTATTCGACATAATCTCTGATTAGCTTTGTGGCATCTTAAGAAATTTCATATCCATAGCCTTTCCACACACAAGAAAATTTCTTATGTTATGGATTCAACTTATAGCCTAAAATTTAAGTCTAAATTTGATGGATTTTCTTAAGAAAAAATAAAAGATATTTGAAACAAGTAGAGGAAGATCAAAAATTAGTTTCCAAATGGTACTGAAGATTTTGGCTAATGCCTATACAAACTATCTCATTGTTCTTCTATGTTAATTTTCTTTCACTAGCAGACATTCTGTTCCAGGAAGTGATTATAAGGACCCTTTGTAAAATAAGATTAATGCTTCTTTGCCTTTGTAATTTGCTTCATTACTTCAACTACTAACTCATTTATAACATGCTCAAATATTTCCTCAAAGCAAATTAGTCACATTAGCAAATGATTTCTAATTTTCCATAATTTTATAAAATTCACAGTGCTAATCATTGGCAAGAAGAAGAGACAGGGCTAAGGGAGCAAGCATGGGGGAGTGATATGGTTTGCATCTGTGTCACTACTCAAATCTCATGTTGAATTGTAATACACAATTTTGGAGATGGGGACTCGTGGGAGGTAATTGGATCATGGGGGTGGTTTCTCATGGTGTAAAACATCCCTCTTGGTGTTGTCCTGGCCCAAGAGTGAGTTATTGCAAAATCTGGCTTCCTTCCTCCTCCTGCTCTGACCATGTAAGAAATGCCTGCTTCCCCTTCGCCTTCTGCCATGATTGAAAGTATCCTGAGGCCTCCCCATAAGTCATCATGCTTCCTGTACAGCCTGTGGAACCATGAGTCAATTAAACCTCTTTTCTTTACAAATTATCCAGTCTCAGGTATTTCCATATAGCAGTGCAAGAAAGGACTAATACAGGAAGTAAAAAATGTGTATGGAGAGGGATAAGGAAATAAAAGAAATTGAGAAGATAAAGTTGCATTGTTGTTGTTATAACTGTCCCCTAGGTGTTAAATGATTTATAACACCTTTCATACTGAAATGATTATTTGTATAAATGGGCAAAAAAATAGGAGGGTATAATGCTAGAGGGATAAAATGAATTACTTTATTGATGTATGTACATCTACCAGTTGCCTGAATTAGTGTATGAGATACTAAGTCTAATGTTTCCATAATCAATAGGAAACCAACAAGAATAAAGGCAAACACATATCAGAGATATGACAGCCGGAAGGCAGACATTTAAAAAAACATGGCTTTCTAAATTCTAATTAGTAGGGATTAATGTTCAATTGAAGGCAAAATTGTCTTTTCATTGCTCAAAAGGTCACCTCTGACTAAATAAACTATGGCAAACTGAAATGAAATAGCTCTACAAGAAATTCTAGAGAGAATTTGTGTTATTATCTTCCTCATTCTTTATCCTTATTCATGACTACAGCAAAAGCACTTGGTTTTGTGAGTGATCATCTGAAGACAATTTCTAGCCTGTTTCTGTCAATATACGTCTATATCTTTAGGCACCTGAGCAAGCCGTATTACAATTACTCTGCCTATAAAATAGCATCAATATTACATGATTTTACAATTTCTTAAAGCTAAAATAATCAACTGACAAGGAAAAGAATATATTGGATTCACCAAAATGAAAAAGTGCTGCCTAGATTAATAAAGAAAACAAAAACCTAAGGGTCTTATAACATTGAAATTTTCAGAGACATATGGAAAAGTTATCTCTTGATATTTAATAGTCAAAACCTCTTGAGAACACCTACCAGCAGTCATAGCAATGCTATTAATTACAAGTCATTGGAAACACAAAGATATTGGTAATATTTTAGGCTACAAGAATGCTAGACATAGCATAGTTCAACAGATATCGACTTGCTATAGACTAGTCCCAAACATTTATTGGACCAGAGATTGTGCCTAGATTTCTGGGAACATCAATAATCAAAAAAGAAATAACCACTCTTCCCATAGATCGTCAAGGGATGTTTTGCATCTATAGATCTATTTTTCACTTGGAATCAGTTTTATTCTGTTTTGTTCTGCTATAACAGAATATCACAAACTGGTTAATTTATATGCAATGGAAGTTTACTTGGCTGAATGGTACTGAAGGCTAGGAAGTCCAAGATTGAGGGGCCATACCTTATGATGATCTTTTTGCTGTGTCATCACATGGTAGGAGGTATCACATGGAGAGAGAGCTTGCCAGAGAGAGCATAAGAAACCTACTCTTGACATAGTGAACTTACTCCTAGGGTAACAACATGAATTCATTCAGGAAAGCAGAGCCCTCATGACCTACCACCTCTTAGAGGTCCCACCTGTCAATACTGTTGCATTGGAGATTGTTTCCAACATATGAATTTTGGCGGACACTTTCAAACCATAGCAAAACCTAAATCCAACTTCTTTATTTTCTGACAAACATTGCAGAATAAAAGAATCTGTTTATCACAGAGGCATGTAGAAAGCAAACATAGAGCACTCAGGTTAGAAAAAGGATGTGCAGCGTCAAGCAAGCATGCTGAAGCAAGCAAACAGCAGTTCATGGAAAATATGGGAAGATGCTAGCCCATGAAAACATTAGTGAGCAAGTTCACAAGGAAAAGATGGAAATGAAGAGCCCTGATACAAGATAGTGATATTAGAGCACAGCTCATGGTGGTAAAATAAAATAAAATAAAATAATAAAATAATATAAAAATGTCACAGGTAGAGTTGAATAAAGCTGGAAAAAATCTGATCCAGATGAGATTCTCTGGTTCAACAAAGTGCTAAAGGGCTTTTGTTGGTGCTTTAATGACAAAGTGTTCTTACGTAGAGCTACCATTCTGCCACTTAGAGTGAGCATACACAGGTTTCAAGTTTTAAGAAATGAAGTCTTAACAATCTTCTTCCCTTTCCTTCCTCCCTTGCTTTGTCTCCTTTCTTTCTTTGCCTTTTTACTTATTTCTTCCTTCTTTCTTTTTTTCTGATTAGGTGACAATCTGCAAATGTTATGGATAATTACAATAGTAAATATCTAACAAAAATTACAATTTTACTACACTGTTAAAGATAACTAAATAAAGAACTTTGTTTGCTGTTAAAAAAAGAAATGCAAAGAAAAATGAGGAATAAAAGAAAGGAAAAGGTGCATAATAGAAACATATATGATCACACTTATTTAGGAGTTAGTGAGATGTGATATGTGAAAGTATCTATCATCTGATTGAAAAAGAAAATGGTTATTGAACCGGTAAGGCAGAGGAAAATAATGATTCCTGTGAATAATGTTTGTTTGAATATTACAGGAACTCACTACTCTATATCTCAAAAGAAAAAGATGTTAATAAAATAATTTCTGTGAAAAATAAAAGAAGGAAAAATGTTACATCAGGTAATCCCTTAAAAGACAAAAAAATAATGTGCTCCAGTAGTGTGCTTCTGTAATACGGGTTTTCTGAACCTAAAGTTTATTAATAAAAGA
>NW_012104321.1:420873-429861 GCF_000951045.1 Mandrillus leucophaeus
CAAGCATGCTGAAGCAAGCAAACAGCAGTTCATGGAAAATATGGGAAGATGCTAGCCCATGAAAACATTAGTGAGCAAGTTCACAAGGAAAAGATGGAAATGAAGAGCCCTGATACAAGATAGTGATATTAGAGCACAGCTCATGGTGGCAAAATAAAATAAAATAAAATAATAAAATAATATAAAAATGTCACAGGTAGAGTTGAATAAAGCTGGAAAAAATCTGATCCAGATGAGATTCTCTGGTTCAACAAAGTGCTAAAGGGCTTTTGTTGGTGCTTTAATGACAAAGTGTTCTTACGTAGAGCTACCATTCTGCCACTTAGAGTGAGCATACACAGGTTTCAAGTTTTAAGAAATGAAGTCTTAACAATCTTCTTCCCTTTCCTTCCTCCCTTGCTTTGTCTCCTTTCTTTCTTTGCCTTTTTACTTATTTCTTCCTTCTTTCTTTTTTTCTGATTAGGTGACAATCTGCAAATGTTATGGATAATTACAATAGTAAATATCTAACAAAAATTACAATTTTACTACACTGTTAAAGATAACTAAATAAAGAACTTTGTTTGCTGTTAAAAAAAGAAATGCAAAGAAAAATGAGGAATAAAAGAAAGGAAAAGGTGCATAATAGAAACATATATGATCACACTTATTTAGGAGTTAGTGAGATGTGATATGTGAAAGTATCTATCATCTGATTGAAAAAGAAAATGGTTATTGAACCGGTAAGGCAGAGGAAAATAATGATTCCTGTGAATAATGTTTGTTTGAATATTACAGGAACTCACTACTCTATATCTCAAAAGAAAAAGATGTTAATAAAATAATTTCTGTGAAAAATAAAAGAAGGAAAAATGTTACATCAGGTAATCCCTTAAAAGACAAAAAAATAATGTGCTCCAGTAGTGTGCTTCTGTAATACGGGTTTTCTGAACCTAAAGTTTATTAATAAAAGAGAGAGAAGACATAATGATGGGGCAAACTGTGTCATCATTTCCAAACCAGACCAGTCTATTGAGTGCATAATATGCTGAGTAGTAGTTGTGTTTTTGTGGAGTCCAGCTACGTAACACAGAATCAAGGCTCATGTCCATCCTGCAACTTCAGTCATAAAGCAACAGCTTTTGTGTCCTCTGTTACACTGTCCTATTTCCATCTTGAATTGTTGGATTAATGTAAAGCTGCCATCATAAAATCCTGAAGTGATAGAGTTGTTTCATGCCTTGAACTAGCTAAGAGGGCTGTATTGTGACATAATGTTGTCTTTAAAGGTAGGATTAGATTTACATTCACATAAGGCAAGAGAGGAAGCATAAAAAAACACGGCCACCATTAAGTCAGTTGTCATTACTAAAAAGAAATGTTGAATGGTGATTTATTTGGAAAATGGCCAAAATGCTTTTGAAATGCTTCATTAGAGAGTAATTGACTTTCATTTGAGAAGAGGGACCATATGGTAGGTTGTTTCTAACTTACATAATTATTTACTAGTCTTGGGGACATAGTACCAGTCCAGACACTTTTTAAGTGCATATGAAAACACAATCTAATTGCTAACATACATTTGTATGCTGAGAACCTTCTGAGTTTTTTTAAATAAATAACTAAATCCTACTTCAGAATAATCTTACAATAAATTGTACTCAGAAATGTATCTTCTAATTGTTCTACAAAGTTTTTATGTTTTTAATTTTTTACTTGTTACATTTTGAACTACCTCTTCTTAGTCTGTGAAAAATGAACTCCAATATATATTCGTTTATCAAAACATTGTTCCTCTTCATCTTTCATCAATACCACCCCCACCTCTCCAATCTGCCCAGCATCACTGAGCAATCAACATTAGTCTAACAGAAAAAAAGAAAAAAAAAAAAGGATGAGTCATTATATCAGGAGATCCGTGGTTTTTATCATGGCTTTCTAAGAAATCATCCAACTATGAAACATTACATTTAATCTCATTTTCTCTATTTTCTCATCTGGAAATATAGGCAGATGCCTTATCTCACAGATTTTGTAAGGGTCAAATGAGACATGGTATTCACAAAGTACATTAAAAGTTTAAAGTGATTATTATTGGATATTCTTAGTTAATTAAGTTGTGATAACTCTAAAAGAATTTTGTATGCATTCTGTCACTTGCTTAATTAAATAGTTAACTTTTTGTACCTTTTTTACTTCATCAAGTGAAAGTTGTTAATTCATTAAAAGCAAGTTATCAACAGCCTTTTCTATTACAAGGGCAAATTTTAAAAATATGCCAACTCCAAAGCTTCTTAGATGTGTACTTAGAGATTATTTATTTCTCCTAAAATGTAACCTCTCAGTTATTTAAATAAACAAAATAAGTATAATCCTATAGCTGCATGTTTATATCACTGGGACATCAATCATTATACATAATAATATGTTATTGCTTTTGGAATTTATTCATTAGAATCATAAGCTATAAACCCTGCAGGGACTAATTTAAATACACATTACATCTCTCAGTGCTTAGCATTGGCTTTTTGATTTAGCTCGAGTTTTGTAATTCTCATATCATTAGTAGACAACTCTGTGTTCAATTTTAAATCCAGAAAACTCAGAGGTTTGCATCTTTTTCTGCTTTTGAAAAATCCAACCTAAACTACTTTCTAAAATATAACCCTGTGCATTACTATCCTTGGATCTTGTTTGTTTCCTGAATGGCACATATCCTAATTCATAAATACTTATTTCCTGATTTTTTATTATCATTTGTATAATTGTTTTATCAAGTTATAATTCATATACAATAAAATTTACCTTTTCAAAGTGTACGCTTCAGTGGTTTTTAGTGTAGTCAGAGTTGTTCAACCATCACCCCTATGTAATTCCAGAACATTTTTTCTCACCTTAAAAAAACACTCCATACCATTAACTATCATTCCCTATTCCCTACTCCTCTATTCCCTGACAAGCATTAATCTATTTTCTGTCTGTACAGACTTGCCTATTCTGGACATTTTATATAAATGAAATAAT
This sequence comes from Mandrillus leucophaeus, assembly GCF_000951045.1. Lineage (NCBI taxonomy): Eukaryota > Metazoa > Chordata > Mammalia > Primates > Cercopithecidae > Mandrillus > Mandrillus leucophaeus. The sequence continues at coordinate 423,877 of NW_012104321.1, forward strand.
ACAATATATGGCCTTTCTGCTCTGCCTTCTTTGACTTTGCATATTTTCAAGTTTAATTCATGTTCTAGTGTTTTATTTCTTTTCATGGATGAATAATGTTTTACTGTATAAATATACCATATTTTTAAATCCATCCATCAATCGATGAACATTTGCATTATTTCCACATTGAGCTATTATGAACGCCATTGCTATAAAAATCAGTACAGGTTTAAGTGAACACATATTTTTACTTATCTTGGGTATAGACTGAGGACTAGATACTGCATCACATCTAGAAGTAGATACTATTACCATATCACAAAATGTTAACTCTATATTTAACATTTTTAAAAATTAAAACTTCTTCCAAAGGAGTCACATCATTTTCATTCCCAACAGCAAAGTATGGGTGTTCTAATTTCTCCATATCCTTGCTAATATTTTTTATTTTCTGTCTTTTTGATGAAAGTCATCCTAGTGGGTGTCAAGTGATATCTCACTGTGGTTTTGGTTTGCATTTTCCTAATGAAAATGATCACTTTTTTTCATGTGCTTATTGGACATTCATATATCATATAGTGAGAAATGTCTATTCAAATGGTATGCCCATTTTAAAACTAGGTTATTTGTCTTTTTATTGTTGAATTATAAATTTTTTAATGTATTCTGGATATAAGTCTCATCAGATACACGATTTTCAAACAGTTTCATTGTATTGGTTGTCTTCACTTTCTTGATAGTCATCTTTAATGCCCAAAACTTTTAAATTTTGACACAAAGGCTCACATTTTCATACCTCAAATCTTGTACTTGTTCAAATTCAAATCTGTTTGCTTACAATTATATCAAATGTTTAAATACAACTGTCTCAGTGAAGTCTTACCTATTTGAGGACTAAGCCATATATATGAAATAAAATCTGTTTTTAAAAAATAATAAATTCATTCAACAATGGCTAAGATCCAAAGTTATTCACATTAGTTCCTAATCTCATAACAACCCTTAAATATGTCTTGATTCTAGCAAAGAAACATGTGTTTAATAGCAGCATCTACTTTTGTACACTTAACTTTATTTATTAATGTATTTTGTATTAAGTAATACATGTACCACAAAATTGTCTTATAAAGAAAAACAATGATCTGAGAATTGTTGCCAATAAATATCTATATTAATCATAACATCAGAGAGAAATAGAAATTTGAAGTTCAGATTTTAGGACTCAATTATTTTTTAATTCTATCATCCTATAAACAAGCATTCCAAGGAAAACAATTAAATACATGCCCAGTATTTACATAAGCCAGAACCCTTTGAAGCTTTTGTCAGTGTTTGTGGATCATAAATCTTCACTAGAGAAAGAGCCTCTTCCCCATAAAGAAAGCAATTACTGTAGTTGTATCATGATTTTGAAAGAGAAATTAGTTAAATACACAGTCAATATTCCATCAAAATACATATATTGAGTGGATAACAACATTTTTTCAACAATTTGAAATTCATAAACTTTATAGTAACTAAAATTATGTTTCCCCTATTATTCCTTTAGCCTGACATGACAGATGAGATTAAGGGAAAGAGAAATTAGTTAATTTCATTGTGCCAAACAACAACGTGTGTCAGAAATAAGACTAGAACTGGCTCACTTTCTGTGTTCTACATATGAATTTGTCCTGGTCACTGGTCACTTCTGTCACTGCAAACATTAGACTAGTGAAATTAGGCATTCACATTTCATTTTCATTTTTCTCTTTCAAGACATAAATGTCAAGTAGGTGCCAAAAATTTGTGAAAATCATAAATGTACTGCAAAATATCTTTTGATCTCTGAGTTATTTTTCAAGAGCCATATGTATTTGTCTTTTACTCCCAATCTGATAAGTCACTATTTCTTACAGCTCTTCCCCTTCACTCTCTTCCTTCTTCCCTTTCTCCCTCCCTCCCTCTCTTTCTTCTTCCCTTCCTTGGCAGTAAATGATAAGCAAATATTTAGGGCAGAATCATTTCCTAAGTAAAAGGTATCAATTTATCAATTCTATAGAGTACTTGTATATATCAAATGCCATAATAAAACACTCCTAAATTATATTATGGTATCAGATTAGGCTTTGTTGCTTCTGTGACTATAGATGTGGTAAAAGTAAGAAATGCAGATTTTATTCATTATTTTCCTTTAGAGACACCACTTTGAAGTGGAAAAGTCACTTCAGCACATGAATAACAATATTTATTCTCCATATTAATAATTGAAATACCACAGGCAATACTATTTCCAAATGAAATATATTTAGATTCCTTAACATAAAGAATTTGCAGTTTGTAGGAAACAAATAGAAAAGGTTTAATTAACTTTTATATATTACCACTGAGGTTGAAGTTTCTATAGTGCAATTGTCTTATTTGATGTAAAGGGCAATGAGAGTCTGTATGTCTGGGAAATTGAGAAAACCTGGTAGGCTCTGCCATGTGTGGCATCCATTTTTACTTAAGCCATTTGTAATGAAATTTTACTTTGCTCAAACCATAATGTGGGCAACTATGTTCTGAGGAATAACTACTATTTGAAGCATTAAGAAATACCATTTTTTCCATTTCAGGATGGAAATATAGGGAAAAGAGATAAAATGAATTCTCTAGAATCACAATCTAATAAACTAGAAATGGGGCTTGATCTTAACACTCCATTTCTAGTCTAGAATTCTGTTACTGTACTTCACTGCATTTAGATGTGGGAAATGGCTATCTCTCTGTTCTTTGTTTAAAAATAACTTTTATTGGGTATATTTCAGGCATATAACATGACGTTATAAGGCACGTATATGTATATACAGAAAAGTGGTTACAAATGTGGAACAAATTAACTTATACATCATCTCACATAGTTACCCATTTTCTCCCTATGGCAAGAGCAGCTGTAATCTTCTCATTTAGCAAAAATCCTGAATACAATATACTATCAATAACTATAGTCCATATGTTATGCATTAGATCTCTCCACTTGTTAATCCTGCATATTTACTACCTTGTATCCCTTGACCTACATTTCCCCATTTTTCCTGTTGTTCTTCATGTTACACCCAACATAGAAATATAAACAAAAATATATATTCCATGGTTGGTATGATAGTTGGAGGCTGAGAAGGAGCAAGAAAAACTTGTAATCTATGTTATGTGGCTGATGTGGTAGGTAGCTGCTAAAAGGGCTCGCTGGCGTTCATGCAATTTATGTAGTTTTCCTTTCTCATGTATGCGATGGATTTGGTAATCTGCTTCTAATGAACAGAATATAGAAGACAGCAAAAGTGATGAGATAACATCTCTGAGGTTAGGTCATAAAATACTGTGACTTCTGTCCTGCTCACATTCTCTGAACTTGTCTCATGTGCTCCCTTAGAGGAAATAAGCTGCCATTTTGTCCATTACATATGGAGAGATCAATGTGGCAAGGAGGTTAACAGCTACTGAGGAACTGTGGCCTCCATCCAATAATCAGCAAGAAACTAAATCCTGCCAAAGGCCATGTGACTGAGCTTGAAAGTGGGTCATTCCCCAGTCAAGTCCTGAGATGACTGTAGGCCAGCTCGAATGCAGTTTTATAAGAGACACTGAGCCAAAGGACTCAGCTAAGCTACTTCCAAATTCCTGATCCACAGAAATTGTGAGATAATAAATGTTGTAATTTAGGATAATCTGTCACAAAGATAGAGATAACTAATACAGTTTAAGCTCCAGAATTCCATTCTCACTCTAAGTCCCTCAAAATGAATACACAATCTAAGTAAAAGATAGCATGCCTATCATGGTAGTTTTAAGGAAAAACAAAAAAAGTCTAAGACCAAAACACTGTGGTCTTAAAAAAAATCCAGCTCTGAATGAGTCCCCACCAGAGTCTACTTCCAACCAGATTTCAACTTCTAAGCCTCTCCTACATAAAGATTTGGAGGTTGTCACTGACAAAATATTATGGTATTTTATACATATCAGAATATATTTTGATATATATTTCATTTATTGTTACAATAATCCTTTGAAGCATCCAAAGATATTATTTCCATTTTACAGATGGAAACTGAGGAAAATGAAATAATGCAAATTTCCTGAAGCCACAAGCTAATGAGTTATGAGTTAAAAATGGGAATAGATCTTAATACATTGTTTTTAGTCTAGAATTGTTTTATGTCATACTGCTTTTACCTCGAGGAAGATGGTTATTTCCATAATTCTACATTATAAAACATAGCATGTGAACCCAGGGGAATGGATTAATTTATCAGACCCACTTTATTCTCCACAAAACCCATCTTAATTGCCATACTTGTTTTTGAAATTTCAAAATCATTTCGTATATTCTTTAAGTGAAACCATCAATGAATATAAAGTCAAGATGTCATTAATTTTTAAAATTAACTTTAAAAATTTGATACAATGAATGTCACTTTCTATATATTATCTTGTAAATTAGTCTTGCAAAATAATAACTGCAGCAATAACAATTTATAAGTAAACCAAGTACATTAGAAATTAGAAATCAACATCAGCTTAAACAAATCAGAACAAGAAAGCTACTCCATCTGCTCCATTGGTATATGACTCATGTGTTGAGCCCAATTAGCATTGGAGAAAGAGAAGAAAGGAAGACAGAGGAAATAACCAAATTGAGTTGAATGTGTATTAAATTAATATTTTGCATAGGTTATATAATTTAATTCGAAAGTAGATTTATGAGTGTTATAAATATATTGACCATGCTTGGTCTTTTCTCTGCATTGGCTGTTGCTAACCTAGTTCATATTAATATATAAATTACTTGCTGAAAAAAAATGTTGAATGAATGAGTGAATCTGTGAAATAAATGTTATTCACACGTAATAGATGAAAGCAATGAGGCACAAGAAGATAAATATTTAAAATACCACTGTGAATAATGCTAAACTCTACCTGATTCCAAAGATATAGACTTTTCATTTATATGAAGTGATATGAAATAATTATTTCTTATCATATTAAGATATGAAGTCAGTAAATAGTCATCTAATTAATAGTGAAGCCAGAACATAAATATATTAATCAATTAATAAATATCACTTATCTCCAAGAAAAAAAGTATTTTCCTAACACATTTTAGAGTTAAAAGGCTAGTGAAAAAATAATTTTAAGTAAATATTATTGAAAAACTCTATGAATAATGATTGCACTACATAAAAATGCAAAATATGTTAATAGTGGAAACCAGCTAAGATTTAATATCTAAACTCCAAACATTTTTCATTTTTTCTTTAGCTTTAATTCTTGCTAGAATAAATGATATAATAAACAAAATATTGATGTTTAATCATTCTACAGTAGTTCTATGTTTAATAATTTCCAAATCTAGATTTATTCCAAAACTTAAAAATAAAGAAATAGACTGAGCAAATAGTACTGGGGCTCCCTAACTCTGTTTTCTAAATCCCTAGTCTCCACTAATGGTAGTATGAGCAGTGGTAGTGGTAGAAGCAAAGTGGTGGTATGAGATCTTCAGAGAATGAAAACAGATGTAGTCATCTATTTGGATTCTGATCGGTCATTCATATTGTTTGTCTCTGTGTCCAGTCAAATCTCATGTTGAATTGTAATCTCCAACGTTGGTGGAAGGTATCTGGTGGGAGGTTACTGGACTAGAACATGGGGGCAGATTTCCTCTTGCTGTTCTCGTGACAGTGAGTTCTCACGAGATTTGGTTGTTTGAAAGTGTGTAGCACTTCTTCCTTTGCTCTCTCGCACACACACACACTCTCTCTCTCCTGGCACTATGTGAAGAAGGTGCTTGCTTCCCTTTCACCCTTCTGCCATGATTGTAAGTTTCCTGAGGCCTCCCAGCCATACATTCTGTAGAGCCTGTGGAACTGTGAGTCAATTAAACCTCTTTTCTTTATAAATTACCCAGTCTTCAGTAGTTTTTATAGCAGTGTGAGAATTATTTATACAGTCATCTAGTGGTCTAGAGATCACAGGAGCAATCTT
>NW_012104321.1:430571-435104 GCF_000951045.1 Mandrillus leucophaeus
GCTCCTGAACAGCCTTTGAATCTGTATGCCAGTTAACACTATTAACTCAATCTGGCTCTTCTTCTAATCTTGTGACTAAAGATTACCCTTTCCTCAAGATCAAAATTAGATCTCAACAATATCCATGAAATATTGCATTGTAATCATATTTGAAAATTCACTACTATTTCTGCAGAAATTTGGACCATATCATGTTCATTTTTGTATCGCTGGCTTCTTGAAGAGGGATTGGAATATTTCAGGAATTCATTATACATTTGGTCGACTGAAATAAATGATAATTCAAATTCATTGTAATCAGGAGCCACACTATATACTTCTCTGAACTTTCCTTTTGACATGCAGATAATATGCCCATTCATAGATGAATGGGTTTATTAGTTTTAATAATTGGGATAAGTGGGCTGCATCCCCTTCTTCCCATGGTTTATTGTTACACCTGTACTGAAATTATTGTGTAAATATATTTTACATAACTCATCTGAATTAGTTTTACCTCCTGGTCAACAATAAAAGATGTACTAATGTGGAGATTGCTGTTTATGAAATGTGAAATAAAACACAAGAGATCAGAAACATTATGTATTATTCCTCAGAACTTTCCAAAGTGTATATAGACTTTTTTAGTCTTTTTGTTTAAACCAACACGTTCATTTCAAAGTTGTTTTAATTGTAATAAATAAAAAATATTGGTCTTTGAAAGTATTGGCTTACATAGTTAAAATGTGCTTTTCAAATATAAAGGTTAAAACACGAGCACAGAGAAAACACAAGATGACCCTGTGAAAAGAATCAATAACATATTGAAAGAAAATAACAATTAATTTGTAGCTTAAATGTTAAATTGGATTTTTAATTATGATTCTGTTTATATTTCCATCTTGTCTGATTTTCTTGTACTTTTATTAATTAGTAAAACAAATTATAGGAGCAATGCTTCAATGCTTTGGTTCATTGAGTTTCGCTTTTTCCAAAGATTTTTGCTTTTATTTACAAATTCTTGAATATGAAGAAAATACTAGAAAAAAAATAACATCTCTAAAGGGTATTGTGCCAGAAGATAATCACCTATACTATGTATAAACTTTCATTCTCTGCTCTGTCCATAAAAATAGCTTATCCTTATAGAGAATAAGAAGCCAGTAAATTAGTAGGGTATGAACACAGGCAGAAGAAGGACTCTACATCTTTATATGTTTGTTTTTTGTGGTTGTTCTTGCTGTTATTTTGATACTATATATATTTGAACCTTATACTTCTTTATTCCATACTTTATCTCTTGTTTCTCCTCAAAGTCATCCCAAATTGCTGTACAAATACAGTTGTCTGATCCTGCAAGCAGCTTAGGGTCTCTCTCAGATCACTAGCCTTGAGGAACCTAAAGAGAGTTTTGAAACATAAGTATAAATCACTCTACAGTAAGATTATCGGTTTCTTTTTAATATACAAAGTCTTTTATATGTTTCTGCAAATCACATATTGTCAAATTAAAGGAAAGAGACAATTATTTGTTTGTAAAAAGGATTTTGTGCCACTTGTTGATTAATTGTCCTACTTCATTTACCCTTCCTTTCCTCTTCTGTTAAAAAAATAAAAATAATAATAATAAAAAAAAAGAGCTGTGAACATTAAATGTTCTTCCTCTGCCAGCTAGCATGATGTTAAGCTTTGTCAGTAAAGGGCTAGAGCCATTGCCAGAGATGGGGGTCTTCTTTCCTAGTTCTGATGTGTTCTCTAAACAGTCTCCTGCAATATGAGCAGCTTCTCCAGCACTAAGCACTCAAGACTGTGAGCAGCTTCTGCAGTATCTGGCTTCTGCAGCACCATGGCTTGCAGCGCATGAACGCCTGCAGCACTCAGTTGCCAGAAGCTTCCCCTAGGAATCTGCTTTAGGAGTCTTGTAGAAGAGTGCCCCCTCCAAGATATATTGACATAAACACCATTCCCCAACACTGTACAGTGTAGATTTCTTGCCAGTACCAGAGGAGGGAATTCCAGTAAATTCAGTACTACCACAGTGACTTATTTGCCCTTCAAAGAGCCATAATTATACTCTCTTCAGCAAGATCTACATCTCAGCTTTAGGGTGAGTGGGCTTTCCTGTAGCTGTTTTATCTCAGTCCTATGAGTAAAGTTTGTTCCTTATATCTGCTATTCCTGTATTTTTTGAGTTATCTTTATTATGTACTTGCTAATCCTGCATTATCTAAAACTGCTGTTATAGTTAATAATTTTTATATTAAACTTTTGCTGTTCAAATGAAGGTATAATTTCTGTTTTGATAGGACCGTGACTGCTAGTCTTCCACAAAGGGTTGGAAGAAATTTACATATATGTTAAAGGTCAAAATTAAGACTTGAATATTTTGAAGAAAGTAAGTAGTGGCTAGGCAAATTTAAAAAAATGAGGAGTAATATTAATGCACAGATAACATGCCACATAGTTATGCACAATTACTAAATGGCTGTACATTTAAGCTAGTGGTCAAAATTTAAAAAGAAAGATTTTCAACTTTACAGTGTCCAAAGTTTAAGATCAATCCAGCTATCTAGAAACATGCTGTTTAATTTCAGAACAACCTTGCGAACATTGTTACAACAAGCCAAATAGCACAATCTGTACACCTCTTCTTGAGAAAACTTGTTTGACTGGGTAAAACACATGATGGTAAAGGTCGAATCAGAAAAAAACCTCTATAAGTAGCCAATAAAATGTGGTTCAAGTGCATAGGCTCCAAGGGCTGCATTAGATCAAGGGTAAAATCTCAACCATTTAAAGACTGGATAGCGCCCCTCCACCCAACCCTCCTCATGTACTTCAGGCAGCCTCTGTGGTAGAATTAATACAATGATTGGCAAAGTGTAGGAAAGGTTATCATCCCTGGTTAGAACCTCGAATTTTGATTCTGTGTTCACAATTAAGGCAGATTTTCAAGGGTTAAAATAGGAGCCTGTAGAGTTCTTTTGTGTTTTTGCTTTGTATTTATTTTGGTTTGCTCCTCTGAAATGTTTTCTGAAATTATTCATCAGACTGGGGTGTATTAATCTGTTCTCATGATGTTATGAAGAAATATATGAGACTGGGTAATTTATAAATAAAAAAGATTTAATTTACTCACAGTTTCACATGCCTAGGGAGGCCTCAGAAAACTTACAATCATGGTGGAAGGCACCTCTTCACAGGGCAGTAGGAGAAAGAATGAACGTGGAGCAAAGGAGGAAGTCCCTTATAAAACCATCACATCTTGTGAGAACTCACTCACTAACCCGAGAAGAGAATGGGGAAAACTGCCCCCATGATTCAGTTATCTCCACCTGGTCCCACTCTTGAAATGTGGAGAATATGACAATTCAAGGTGAGATTTGGGTGGGGATACAAAGCCAAACCATATCATTCTGCCCCTGGCCCCTACCAAATATCATATCCTTACATTTAAAAACACAATCGTGCCCTTCTGACAGTCCCCCAAAATCTTAACTCATTCCAACATTAACGCAAAAGCTCAAGTCCAAAGTCTCATTTGAGACAAGGCAAGTCCCTTCCACCTGTAAGCCTATAAAATTAAAGGCACATTAGTTCCTTTCAAGATACAGTGGGGGTACAGGAATTGGGTAACTGCATCCATTCCAAATGGGAGAAATTGGCCCAAACAAAGGGACTACAGGCCCCATGCAAGTCCAAAATCCAATAGGGCAGTCATTAAACCTTAAAATTCCAAAATGATCTCTTTTGAATCCATGTCTCACATTCAGGGCACGCTGGTACATGACATGGGCTCCCATGACCTTGGGCAGCTCCGCCCCTGTAGATTTGCAGGGTAAAGGCCTGTTCACAGCTGGTTTCACAGCTGGGGTTGAGTATCTGCAGTTTTTCCAGGCACAAAGTACAAGCTGTTGGCGGATCTACGATTCTGGGGTCCGGAATATGGTGGCCGTCTTCCCACAGCTCCACTAGGCAATGGCCCAGTGGTGACTCTATATGGGGCTTCAACCCCACATTTCCCTTCCACACTGTCCTAGCAGAGGTTCTCCATGAGGGCTCCAGCCCTGAAGCCGACTCTGCCTAGACATCCAGGTGTTTCCATACATCCTCTGAAATCTAGGCAGAGGTTCCCAAACCTCAATTCTTGACTCCTGTACAGGCGCAGGACCAACACCATGTGAAGGCCACCAAGGTTTGGGGCTTGAACCCTCTGAAGCAATGGTCTGAAGAGTACCTTGGCCCCTTTTATCCATGGCTAGAGCTGAGGCAGCTGGGATGCAGGGCACTATGTCCCAAGGCTGCACAGAGCAGGGGGTCCCTGGGCTCAGCCCATGAAACCGTTTTTCCTTCCTAGGCCTCCAGGCCTTGGATGGGAGGGGCTATTGTGAAGATCTCCAACATTCCCTGGAGACATTTTCCCCACTGTCTTGGTGATTAACATTCACCTTCTTATTACTTATGCAAATTTCTGCATAGGGCTTGAATTTCTCCTCAGAAAATGGGTTTTTATTATATTATATTATATTATATTATATTATATTATATTATATT
>NW_012104321.1:436079-439345 GCF_000951045.1 Mandrillus leucophaeus
ATGATATATGTAAGGAGATATATATATATATCATATATATAACATAAAACCATCAGATCTTGTGAGAACTCACTAACACAAGAATGGCATGGGGGAAACCACCTCCATGATTCAATTATCTTCACCTGGTCCTGTCCTTGATACATGGGGATTATTACACTTCAAAGTGAGTTTGGGTGTGGATACAGAGCCAAACCATATCATGGGGAAAGGTAATGCACATGACCATAAAACTGATTGTTATTAGGTCTTCCGCAGCGAGTTAATTCTGAGTAACTAAAATGAGTTATCAGTAAATCAATCACTTCAAATAAACTCACACTTAAGTGATGACTAATAGGGGAGAAAAGATTATTTTAGAATGTTTAAGACATTGTCAGACTTGGAGACAAAAATATTTCATTCATTATGTCCTTTTCCTAGGGAAAGAAAGAAATTTACTTATAAGATATTCATACTACCCTTTTATATCTTTTAAATATTATATTTCTGCTATTGCCACTTATATCTTAGAGCTATAGCTTCCAGCTATAATTTCTATAAATATCACTTAACTTTTGGGCACCAATTTTACATGGAATTGATGTTTTTTCTACTGTCTCATAGTTGTGACCCACAAAACTGGGGTATAAATCAAATATGATATATGTGTTTCATTGCTACTATGCACTCATCTTCTGAACAATAAATTCCTACCACCTAACGTAGTGTTTACAGTTAGCAAATATACCACTATGCATTGTTAATTAAAAGTGATTGTGTAAGAAGTACAAATGCAGCAAACATAAACAAATCCACAATAATTTGCTTTAAACAAAACTTTCTGATAATCAAAATGAGAAACATCAGTCTTATCTAATTATGATGACTACCACATATCAAGTTTGGAAAACAAATGTATATGTTAGGATATGTATACTTACATATATCATTTATCACTGGAGGTCTTTGAGTAAAAAGAACAAGAGAAAAAGAAAAACATTATCAAAATAAAAACTGCATATCTATAGCAAAAAGTAAAAAAGCAATAAAATCAAAAAGTCTGAAAGCAACAACAAAAAAAATTAGAAGCTCCATGAAAACACTGAATGCTCACAGTGCATATTTGATTTGAATTATAACATTATTTTTATATTGTTTTCTGGATTCTTTGCTACTTTTTCCTTTCTTTCCCTTGTTTTTGAAAGCATACCTAAGTCGACATTTAAAATATGACAACCTAAGAAAGTTAAAGGAAATATTGATAACAAAGATGAGTTTGGTGAAGTATCTGTTATTAGATAGCTGATGAACTAAATAAAAATTTTAATGTAAAAGATGGACAGAATTCAATAAAAAAATTGATACAAGAGAAATGGAAATAAAATCATAAAAGTTCTGGATTTCATAGAGGAAATCTTCAGAAAGAACATGTAGTAAGATGCAACATCAAGATCCTGAGGGAGACTTCTGAGATGTTAAGTAGTGAAGCTCAAGGTCTCCTGATCAGAACCAAGGGGACGCTACCTCAGGCCTGATGGGGTGCTGCACTGACAGCATGCACACGCAGCCCGTGCATACATCTGTCCCATTGTTCTTTAAATGGAATGGAAAGTTTTTTTTTGTTTTTTGTTTTTTTTTTACTAATATATATGTCCCACAAAACTATAATGTTTTAAGCAAGAATTCTCCTTTGATTACCAAGTTGTGACATAAGATAAACATTCAGCAAGTGTTGGTTAATACATGAATCATTAAACAAATGAATGAATAAAACCTTTGTAATATCGGCTAAGAACATATGGGTAAATAACTTACTTGAATGTAAAAGTATGTTACAAATGTGGGAACAGTTTCAAAGAGAATAAAGACATCCCATTGGAAAGAATTAAATCAAATTAAGACTAACACATAATAATCATAATATTTCACAAAATAGGCTGGGCGCAGTGGCTCATGCCTGTAATCCCAACACTTTGGGAGGCCGAGGCAGGTGTATCACGAGGTCAAGAGATTGAGACCATCCCTGCCAACAGGGTGAAACCCCATCTCTACTAAAAATACAAAAATTAGCTGGGTGTGCTGGCGTGCCTGTAATCCCAGCTACTTGGGAGGCTGAGGCAGGAGAATCACTTGAACCAGGGAGTAAGAGGTTGCAGTGAGCCAAGATCACGCCACTTCACTCCAGCCTGGAGACAGAGCAAGACACCATCCCAAATAAATAAATATATATATCCAAATTAGTTTCTCTGAAGTAGAACTCTCATATACTGTTCGTGAAAATGTAAATCAGTACAGCCATTATGGAAAAGAGTATGGACGTTCCTCAGAAAAACTAAAAACTAAACTACCATATGATCTAGCGATCCCATATATCCACAAAAAAAGAAAATCTATATCAAAGAGATTATTTGCACTTCCACGTTTATCACAGCACTATTCACAGTAGCCGAGATATGGTAGCAACCTAAGCATCCATCAACAGATGAATGGATTAAAAAAACGTGCTATAAGCCTGGAAGACACCATGTTAAGTGAAATAAGCCAGGCACAGAAAGGCAAATATCACATGTTATCATTCAGATGTGGGAGTTAAAAACATTGATCTCATGGAGGTAGAGAATAGAATGATGATTATCAGAGGCTGGGGAGAGTGGCAGGAGAGATGAAGACAGGTTGGTTAATGGGTATAAAATGGGTATAGTTAGAAGGGTATAGTTAGAAGGGTATAGTTAGAAGGGTATAGAATGGGTATAGTTAGAAGGAATAAATTCTGGTGTTCAATAACACAGAAGAGTGACTACAGTTATCAGTAATTTATTGTATATTTCAAAATAAGTAGAAGAAAATATTTAGAATATTCTCAACACAAAGTAATAATAAATGTTTGAAGCAATGAATATCCAAAATGCCTTCATTTGATCATTAAATATAATATGCATGTATCGAAATATCACATGTACCCTATACATATTTATAATTGTTATTTAGCAATAAAAATTTATTTATTATGATGGGCAAGTGTCTATAACAATATTAAATAGATCTCTATAAACAAAATAATTTTATTCCAATAACTGCAAACAGATTCTGTGAGGATGGATGATATACCTAAACTTTTCACACCTTCCGTGGTTGTATATTAATGCATTTCTTTTTTTAAGATGGACTAAATTTAACTCTTACTCTGAAGGATTTCTATACACAAACACACATATCTCTATTTATAGTGAGCAATCACCTTAAAGTTACTGGGCAATGGAGAAAGCTGTGACTTATCTGAAACA
>NW_012104321.1:440550-446434 GCF_000951045.1 Mandrillus leucophaeus
CTATAGTTAGTTTTCATAAATCATGTTTTATTGAAATACCTCCACACCAATTCATTTACATATTGTCTATAGCAGCTTTCAGGCCACAATGCGAAAGTTTAATTGAGACAGAGGTTATATGGCTTATAAATCCTAAAATACTTACTATCTGGCTCTTTGCTAACCCCTTGTCTAGCAACTACAAATACGTTGCTGAGCAAAGCAAACCTCTGTCTCCTGTCACTTACATATTGCCTGGGGTGGACAGATATTAACCATAGGCATATAAACAATTAAATGATATCACGTATTAGAAGGTATAAAAATGCTATGCAGAGGGAAAAAAAAAAAAGCAAGATAATAGGTATGGAACAAGTGGTGTGGGGGGCAGGTTGCAACTTTAAATAGTGTGGAGTAGTGAAATTGAGGAATATAACATTTGAGCAAATTTTTGAAGGAAGGGGGTTAGTAACCATATGAAAAATTAATTGAGGTAAGAATGTTATAGTCTAAGAAATGAACTAAGGCAAAATAACCTAAGGAAGAAGCATGCTCTGTGTGTTCAAGGAACAATGAGAAGGCCAATGTGGCTGGAGTGGAATGAGTGAGGGAAAAGGAGTCCTTAAGAGGAATGTCTTCATTCTTTAGTGGTACCAGTATTTGCTACAGCCAATAACTGCTGTAAAAATGTGAATCAATGCCTTAGGCTTATATATTATCTTTTAACATTCACAGTAAAGCAGGTATAATTTAAGAACTCTGAAGTTTAGCAATACCCAGTTGCTACATAACTGTCTCTCCTTCTCTCTCTATGTATGTGTGTGTATATATATATATAAGACATATATTCCATATATATATTCTCTATCTATCTATATACACACACACACTGGAAGATATATATTATACACACACACACACACACACTGGAAGGAGATTTGAATGGTGATATAATTTATAATAATATATTGGAGAATGTATAGTGTGTAATAATATATGAGGTCATAGAGTATTTGACAAATTCACAAAATCTTGAATGATTTGGCTGAGCCTCAAGAGTACTGAATATATATATATATAACTTATATTGTTACCTTAAGCTTCTAGAGACTAAGTAATGTTATTAGACTCATCAGGTATTTAAATGTTCTTAAAGGACTGCAGTAATAATCACAGAACAAAGAAATTGACAACACATAGATTTTATACCTAAGGGGGGAATATAATTGGCACTCTCTTGCAATAGATTCACATGATCAAGAAATATAAAATACTTATTTTTTAAAAATCTTTTGTACCAAGCGGCTTGACCAGATATACAATAAGGGGTATATGGAAAATCCAGCAAAAGTTGAAGGAAGGGACAAATAGGTATGAAAGAATGATTCTGTTTACGTTGTGTGTTGTAAAATCAGAAAAATTCCACAATGCACCAAAAATATAATCCTCTAGACAATACTTTGATGTTGAGACGGGAAAAAAGTTAATCTTAAGAATAACTCAAATCTTAAAAATTTAAAATCATTTTCTAAAGCATTAAGGGCAAAATGATACCAAAAACTAATAAATTAATGCAGGTTAATAACATTTTGCATTTGAAAAGTGCTTTAAACTATTTGAGGCCTAACTCTTAGTTTATTACCAGTTTCTCCTGTAACCACACTTTAATACAGCAGATCAAAGAGCCACCTGAAAATCCGTAGGAATTAGATTTACTGGATGCAGAAAGTGACCACTTTAGTAGCAAATAGCCACAATGTTACATGCACTTTTTTTTTCACTGACTCATTTAAGCTTTACCACATTACATGAAGTAGATACTATTATTACCGTTGCACTGCAGATGAGAAAACTGAAGAAATGAGAGGTTATGTAACTTTTAACTTACCCAAGGTCATGCAAATAACCCATGATGAAAAGTTGGGCCTTAAACCATCCAGTGCAGCTCTTAAGGGCCTGTACTTAATTATTAACCTGTGCTGACTCTTTTCAAGAGATGTCATCCCCTTCAAACTAAGTCTAGAAATGGTCTTCATATGCTCTGCCAACCTAAAAGCAATTTCATAGTTCTAATAAGCAAAAGCAAAAGCCTCCTCACACATGTTTTTTGAGTATTGACTACAAACATGATAAAAACTATAAATTTTGGGGAGAAGGGGAACCATTAATAATGATGCAAGAATGACTTTGGGAACAGGAATTGTCTTGGACAAACCAGAATACAGTTACTCTAATCATGGGGGTTCTTTGAATGACCCACTCCCTTTGCATTAATTCCCTGAGAATCCCTGCCTGTACCCTACCAGTGAACTGCATCCTTCTTATCCATCTCTTTCCAGAGGGAGATATTTTTCCTGATATTTGTTGCAGGAAGTCAGGGACCCCGAACAGAGGGACCGGCTGAAGCCGCAGCAGAAGAACATAAATTGTGAAGATTTCATGGACATTTATTAGTTCCTCAAATTAATACTTTTATAATTTCTTATGCCTGTCTTTACTGTAATCTCTGAACATAAATCGTGAGGATTTCATGGACACTTATCACTTCCCCAATCAATACCCTTGTGTTTTCCTATGCCTGTCTTTACTTTAATCACTTAATCCCGTCATCTTCTTCGTAAACTGAGGAGGATGAATGTCGCCTCAGGACCCTGTGATTGTATCAACTGCACAAATTGTAGAGTATGTGTGTTTGAACAATATGAAATCTGGGCACCTTAAAAAAAGAACAGATAACAGCGATGTTCAGGGAACAAGAGAGGTAACTTTGAACTGTCCTCTGGTGAGCCGGATGGAACAGAGCTATATTTCTCCTCTTTCAAAAGCAAATAGGATAAATATCGCTGAATTATTTTTCTCAGCAAGGAACATCCCTGAGAAAGAGAATGCGCCCTGAAGGTAGGCCTATAAACGCCCCTTTGGAAGTGTGTGCTGTCTTTTGTGGTCGAAGCCAAAGGGATGAAATAAGTCCGGCTCTCCTGTAGCGCTCCCAGGCTTATTAGGACAAGGAAAATTCCCGCCTAATAAATTTTGGTCAGACAGGTTGTCTGCTCTCAAACCCTGTTTCCTGGGTTTCCTCAAACCCTGTTTCCTGTCAAGATGTTATCAATGACAATATGTGCCGGAAACTTCATTAGCAATTTTAATTTCGCCTCATCTGGTGGTCCTGTGATCTCGCCCTGCCTCCATTTGCTTTGTGATATTTTATCACCTTGTGAAGTATGTGATCTCTGTGACCCACACCCTATTCATGCATTCCCTCCCCTTTTGAAAATCGCTAATAAAAACTTGCTGGTTTTACGGCTCAGGGAACATCAGGGATCCTGCCGACATGTGATGTCTCCCCCAGACACCCAGCTTTAAATTTCTCTCTCTTGTGCTCCTTCCCTTTATTTCTCAATCCAGCCCAGACACTTAGGAAATAGAAAAGAACCCACGTAAACCACGGGAGCGGGTTCTCCGGTTAGACATTAAGCCCATTTCTTACTATTTCCTACTTTGTTTTCTGATGGTTCTCTGTGATGATCAGACACATCAGGTCAATTACTAGTCTCTTTTCAGTACACCCAAAACCATGCCCTATTAAGCATTCCCAAATTTCCTCCTCCTTTCCTTTCTGACTCCAATGCTGACTACATTAGACTGGTTTCCTGTATAATCCAGATGTTGCTTCATCCCTAAACTAATCATTTCTGTACCCATTTCTGCATCTACATTCCCACTAGTTTCCTATTTATTCTGTCCCTGAGAAGTTCTATCAAATTTCAACAGCAAGAAATAGCCATAGAATCCACCCAATCCAGAAATTAAAATATGAGCATACAAAAACCACTTTCTGTCTAACTTGTTCTTGACAAAGAAAGAATAACAATAATTTCAATGAGATTATTAATGTAATAAACAATTGTCATTTTGAAAGACAGAAGAAAATATATGTTTTTGCTTTCAAAATAATTTTGCTTGTTTAAAGATGTTTTGAATAAGAAACTGGTGAGAATAAGCTATGTGGACTAACAAATTAGTACAGTCAAGGCTAATGAGGTGGAGTAATTAACATTTACTGAGCATAAACTAATGCCAAGCTTTGTTTTTTAATGGAAAAAAGACACAGAGAAATCACTAAATAGGTCAATATGCAGGAAACGGGAAATATGAAAGAGACAGCAGAATGTAGATTAAACACAAGAAGTTTCTATTTGTGACTCAGGCCCAAATTCTCATTCATTGGGCAACTTATAAGAATTAACTGAGAAGAGAAACCACATTTTTTCTACTTTGGAGTTCGGCTTATTGTTACAAATAATGAATAAGAGTCAGAAACACTTCCAGAGTACCAAGACAACACTCAGAAGAAGAATAATACAGCTTCACCTAATTTGTAATGTGAAAAAATTCAACCTAGCTTTTGAAAGTCTATAGAATGGAAAGAAACACAGGCAAAGAAGAAAACTGCCATAATAACAGTTCTAATATAAAATGTTTCCTGACCCAGACTGTGTCAGGGAAAACATGCAAAAAGCATTGTCTTCTATGTTTATTTCTACCCTTGCTCCCACATTCCTGCTTTCTTAGGAATGAGTTATCTAAGTCACAAACTAATATTTTAATAAACTTTATTTTTGAGAAGCCATGCCATTCTCAAGCATCTACCTTGGCTACTGAGGTTTTCAGATACTCAGCTTATCTGCCAAAGTGCAGGAAAAGCATCATTTATGACAACTTATTCTAGCTGCTGACTCAGTATCTCTAGGATACAGGTAAAAATCTCAATCAGGACATGTCAGGGCATGGTGTTTTAGAGCTGTAGGGAATCTTAGGTAATCTGCTTTACGTAACTATTATGCAATACATGATACTGTCTACTTGAAATTTTTAGAAGTTTTTTAAGAGATTGAAAATTTTTTTCTGCCTTCTTATTCAGATGCCATTTTACCAGCCTGAAAAAGAATTTACTCTCTGATGAGAAACGCCACAACTGTCAGGAAAATTCACAGTGACTTGCATACAGGGTTATAACTATTTAAAAAAAAAAAAAAAAAGAAGAAGCTTTACAGCTTTCATGGATGATGGTGCTTCTTTTTGCAATATAGTATTTTCCCTCTGTTTATATGCTTTAAGCTATATGCATAGGCACTGTAGTGAGGACATAAAATATATGAACTATGAAACATTTTGAATATTGACATTTTAAATTATTTTTTAATACTCATAAAACCTTATTCCAGAATTTGCTGAAATTCAGGGCGGTCTACTTCAGTTCATTAGATACCTAGTGGGAGGATGTAATCACAAAACTAGAAAAATGTGAAACACTCCAGGCTA
Source organism: Mandrillus leucophaeus (assembly GCF_000951045.1). Classification (NCBI taxonomy): domain Eukaryota; kingdom Metazoa; phylum Chordata; class Mammalia; order Primates; family Cercopithecidae; genus Mandrillus; species Mandrillus leucophaeus. The sequence continues at coordinate 445,852 of NW_012104321.1, forward strand.
GACATCTTAGGCTAATCATAATGTAGGAAAGTTCTTCAAGGATTTGAGCACACAGCACTTCATAAATAGTACTGCTACCAATTAATTTCTCTAAAATGAAGATTACAGATTCCCCATGGTGAAATTAATGTCATAGAGGTAACGTCTTTTGTATCAGAAAATGGTTATTTTGTCGCCTTTCTAATTCTGAATTAAGATACAACATTTCTCCTCATTCTTCTCCACCCATATACATTTAATATTAGATATTGGTAGAACTATTTAAAATTTTTCTCTCTACTAAAATAAAGGATTCTCTTATTTACTAAAATAAATAATTGATGTTCATTTTAACAGCAGATTTAATAAAACAATAAATTGCAAGTTACTAAAGTAGCAGATATCAAAAGAATGCTATGAAGTAAATGCTACATTATATGGATTATATAATGTATATTGTATTATATTTACTTGATTATATTTTTATAATTATACGTTACATTATTACATTAATTTATTACAATTAATGTCGATCCCATCTACTAACTTAGAGACCGGAATATTGGCTACTGACTAAAAGATGAGAGAATAAAGATACCATTCA
>NW_012104321.1:447054-449577 GCF_000951045.1 Mandrillus leucophaeus
TAACTAAAAATTTATGCCTCTGTAATTCTCTGCTGAGTTTCAGATCTGCAATCCAAATATCTAGCAGCTATCTCAACTAAGATGTCCCATGGGCATCTCAATTTTAGTACATACGAGTACGAACTCAGTTTTCCAAAACTATTCTTTTAAACTCTTCCAGTGTCTCAGAATATTACACTGCTGTCTCATGATTTTTTACACTTATTTTACATTGTATAATCAACATAGACTTTCCTACTATTTAGTATTTGCTTGTATTCAGTCATTGTACTAAGTACTTCAAAACCATTTTGTTTAACACAGTAATATGATGAAATAGGCATTATAATCTCCATTTTACAGATTAAGAAATAGGTTAGGAAAGGAATTTGTAGAGGGATGCACAGCAAATGACAGAAAAGCCAAGATTTTGATCCTATCTAACCAAACAAAACAAAGGGACATAAAATGTATTGGGAATAATAAGAAAGTAATATTTGTAATTATGGGTAAAGGAAATATTCAAAAAACATTTTTAGTCTGCTGCTAGAGTGCCTCTTAGTGCCCATATATTTTGGTTTTTGTTAATTTTGATAGAAAGATAAATATATACTTAGAAGAAAAATAATCACAAATTATTTAAACGTGACAAATTCCAGAAATAAAAATTATAATTAGAAAAGCATATTATTCCATTTTTATGGTTAACTGAATGTGAGTCATCTATAATACTGTTTTTCCTTTATTTTTGGCCTCATATGCTTTGATTGCTTCTTAATATGACAGCAATTTTTACAATATTTTTTATAAAGATCAGTGTGGCCTCCGATTTGGTTGATTAAATTTTGTTTTTAGTATTACTGGTAGAAAAAAGTATTTTTCAGCTTCAACTGATCACTGCAAATGCCACACTGGTACATTTTTGCTCAGTGAGGCTACTCGTTTCTTGAGAAAAACAGGGGCCAAGTGGCCAAGCAGTTTTGTTGTGATGGTTTAGACCAGGGAACAGAACAACATCTGATTCAGATCGTTCTCCTAGAAGTCAAAGTTAGGAGATGAACACTTGATTAAGTCCACCAGAAGAATGTTCCCTCTGAGGGTTCTGAGGGACATGAAGGTAGTCGGGGCATCCAAGACTCCACCCAGTCCAAGGTTCAAATCAGGACTAATGTGAGCCATACTCTCTAGTGTGTGGATGTGGTTGCGGCTTCATATCACAACTTCCTAGAAGAAAACCGAGTCTTGGAAGGGATAGGTATAGGTGAAGGTTCATGAACTTAAACTTCATTTATTTTCATAGTAAATTCACCTTTGCTGGTATTCTTAGCAATTGAATTGGGGATTTGTCCATATGTCTTAATTATGTACCAGAAACTTCAGGAGTGAGTCAAAGAGGGCAGCAGGGGGAAAAGGTGACTCTCAAAGCAAAGCTTATGAGTCAAGGAAGCTCAGCAGAGTATGCATCCACTCATCCATTCTAAGCTTGTTTTTTGTTTTTCTAATGAAAAAGCTTTTGCGCAGTTTGTGACATTTGACTAATACGTTCATTAGGACACCAGACCCAAAGGTTAGTTTGATCAAAATTTCTGTTCTGTGTGCACACTGATCAGGTTTTTTGTTGTTATTATTAAAAAGATCAGGGAGTGTGGGGCATGGATGTGGATGGACAGAAGTCCTTGTCAACTTTATTTGTACCTAAGAATTTTTTACCCAACAGTATCATACAGTTTGTACATATATCAGAAATCCCACGCCAAGTCTGAACAGAAGTCAAACTATCTCAAAATGTCGGAAATGCTACCAAAATGAGAATATTTTCCCCAAATCCTGACATAACCTTAAGTCATATACAAGAGTATCAGTTTCACAAAGCAGAGTCTCTATCCTTGTGTTCTAGACTTAATTAAGTAGAGTCACTAGAAATGAGCAAACATGCACTAGTATGCCCCAGACCTTGTGCTGTCCACAATAAGGCAAACATTTCACAATGGCATGAGATTCTGTAGACTGCAGCAAAAGTCTCCCAGATGTCTGGCATAGAATAAAACAATCTGGTATAATTTATTTCAACTTGGCAAAATTAAAACTATATTCCAGTTGGATATACCTCTCTGGGAAAATCCAGTTTCCCTAAGCTGTCATCTTGGATGAAAATTCCAGGTGCTATTGAACAAAGCATTAGATGTTATCAATGATGCATGAAAAAAGAAAAAAAAAATGTCTTGCAACCAGATTTAAATAAAATACGCTCGGGGGGCAAATCCCATGTATGAACAATAAACAGTGATTCTAAACATATAGCTGAACTGAGATGAGAGCCTTGCAGGTTGGTCTCATGGCTCCATGGTAATAAATACTGTACACCGTAAAAGAGGCCTTAAATATGAAGTGGCAAAAATGTCTGATATCACTGCATTTAGAAGCTCAAATATGAAGCTGTAAGCAATTGTATCAGTTTGGAAAAAGGTAAAACTATTTATTTATTTTATTTTATTTTATCTTGAGATAGAGTCTCACTCTGTCGCCCAGGCTGGAGTGCAGTGG
>NW_012104321.1:450561-454829 GCF_000951045.1 Mandrillus leucophaeus
ACCCTTTGAGAATGAGGTGTGGAATCCTAATAACTTTTAAAAAGTTTCTTTTAGCAAGAAATAAATTATTCACTTTGGATTTTATCCTGATTATTAAAAATCACCTTGTGAGTACTAGGAAGGAAAAAAGGCTTGAGGCTTCCATGAGGGCTGATTGCAGGACTCTTACAGAGGACTGCCTTTAAACTGTAAAAATACACAAAAATTCATTTAAAGTTGCACACATCAAACTTCTCTTAGTCCATTTTCTGTTGCTATAACAGAATACTGAAGACTGGGTAATTCATAAGGAAGCTTATGTAGCTCATGGTTTTGGAGACTGAAAAGTCCCAGAGTATGGCACTGGCATCTGGTATGCATCACCCCATGATGGAAGGCCAGAAAGCAGAAGCAAAGAGAGTAGACAAAGAGAGGCACCAGGGGCTGGATGAGCTTTATAATAACCCACTCTCCAATTGAATAACCCATTCCCAGTAATGACATTAATCCATTCATGAGGGTGGAGACCAACTCTCGGGAGTAGGGTAGGCCTCAGCTCCCAAAAAAGTTGCACTGGGGATTAAGTTTTCAACACAACCAACTTCTGGGGACATATTCAAGCCACAGCAAAAGGGTCTGTTTGTTTAATTGAGAAATTACAAATGTATTTTGTCTACTAATAATAACACATTCATTTATTCATTAAATATTTGAGTACTAGTAGGTCATGAACCATTTTATACACTGGCTCTTAGGGGACTGGCTGGTAGTGAACAAATGAAATGTATTTATAGGTGTGCACAAATGCCTCATCATAAGTCTTTTATTATTGCTAAAACAAGAAAGACCCAAGGAACAAGCATAATAAGATGGTCATCTGTGGGCTCCATAACTTCAGAGGCTATTTGGCATTGTCCTTCTGTTAGAGAAATGGAAGTAGCCCTGCTATGGTTTGAATGTTTGTGTCTCCTCCAAAATTTATGTTGAAACTTAATCTTCAATGCAACTCTATTAAGAGGTGAGGCATTTAGGATGTGATCAGGCCATGAAGGATCTGCCATCATGGACAAGACTAATCCCTTATAAAAGGGCTGGAGAAAATGAGTTAGGCTCCTTTTCTTCATCCTTTCTTCCACTTGAGGACACAGCGCAGCAACAAGGTGTCATCTTGGAAGCAGAGAAAAAGCCCTCACCAGACACAGAACCTGCCAGTTTCTTGATCTTGGACTTCCCAGCTTCCAAAACTGTGAGAATTAAGTTTCTATTATTTATAAATTACCCAGTCTCAAGTCTTTTGTTACGGCTACATAGAAAATTAAGATAAGCCCATTAGGTTATTTGAAAAGCCCTGAATAACAAAAGACCATTGTCTTTGAAGTAACACCAATTGCTTAATATCTTCCTGCTCTATCACAGATGACTATAAATAGGATAAAATATATTGATTATCAGTAGATTTGGTTCTTTCCATTTATGCATAGAAAATATATTCTTTACAAAAGTAAGTTTAGTAATTTTTCTATGGAAGAACACTATAAATAATGTTGCAATTTTATTGTTCCATAATATTCTTTTTAAGAAGTACACACCATTTAGTTCTAGAAGGACAAATCTATAAAGTGTTGACAAAGAATGGCCTTGTCAGCATCCTTTGGTGTGAATTTTTAATTGTCAAATGTTTCTAATTAAAATAAGAGTATGGAAAATTTCTGCAGATTTTAAACTGACAAAAGAAATACTGATCATTTGCTTAATGACTGATATAAAATGTTTCCAAAAAATACTTTTTTTTTTTAATGGATCTCAAAGATGGTGCACTTTAGTAACCATAGTTTAGTATATATGATAAAAGAAGAATCATCAAACATTACAAAAAGTCAACTCAAAGCAATGAAGATGCTTAAGTTCCTTAGTTTTCTAAGAAGTAGACATTTTTCTCACCTAGAAAACAAAAGCTTCATTATTTATGTAGCTTGCTCATTCACTGAAGCTCAGAATACTGCCAGATATTTGCTTTTTCATCACATATTCTATCTGTATCTAAATCTATAGCTCTAGTTGAATATATGCAACTGAAATAAAGAATATTCTATTCATTTGCAGATATTCCTACTAAGGAGAGAAAACTTTAAAAATAAATCTATTGAAATTTTATTTTATTTTATTTCAAGAAGGCAATCCATTTAATATATGCTTGTTTTAATAGACAAATGACAAAAGATAACATTACTGGTAAATAGTTACTTATAACACTCAACTAGGAAAAAATGAGTCACATAGTAATACCTGACGCTTGTAAAAAGACTGTCTTGCCCTTTATTCCACTAATCATAGTTTTGAACATTTATTTTAAGAAAGTAGTTAGACATATAAGATATATATGATATATAATTATTAGAAGGCAAGATACAAAACATATAGCCATTATCATTTCAGCTGTATAAAAATTGGAGGAGGGAGAGACATATGAACATATCAAAAAGGTTATATTGGGATACTGGAATATTAGGTAACATAATTTTCTCCTCTTCTGCTATTAGATAACTTACATTTTAAAAGGTTTCAAAAATATAGTCTAAACGAAAATTTACCTAATATTTACTCAAGGATATTATTTTGTGGGGAAAAAACCCTTCAAAATGATATGCAAATAATGACATTCTTTAAGCAGCATTAGTTGTTGAGATAATGACAGTCATGTTTGTAAAGTTTCAAGGATGAAATGAAGTGCTATTCATCTAATCTTAAGTTCAATTACATCAGATGGATGGCATTAAACTTGCCAAGTATCTGCCTTTTGCAACATATTGTAGGTAACTCAAACAAATTATTTAGCCAATCTTGAGCAGTGTAATAGGCATATTGTCATCTTCCTAGCAGGTTATCAATGGCATATTTGCTAAAACAAATATGCCTTTTGTGGCAAAGTTCAGAGGAGGAAAAAATATATAAATGCTCATCAATGGAAATTATATAATGATACAGTTTTGTTAAATGACAGAGTATAACAAGATAGGCTATGCAATCCAATATCTCAGTGTGCAAAATGATAGAAAACAATGAATACAGTACCTATTATTCTTCATTGAAAAAGTCAAATCCACTAAGAAATAAAAATCAATAATCAAATGCCTTTTCAAATATTCAACTCTACCTTCCTTTCTCCATAATGGTATCTCTCTGCATATCACGCATAAATCAGTCAGTCTTCAGCAAAGGCAGTGTAGGACCACACTGACGCATACCTTAGTATGCGCAAACCCTCCTGCTGCTTGCTAGCTAATGAGATAGTTCATTAATTGTGCTGAACCTCAGTTCCCCTGTTTGTAATATATTGGGACTGACAGCAAAACCAACATAATACCCAGAATTGTTGGGAAGTGAAATACAGCCTGAGCAAATGATTACAGATTAACATGAAAAAGACAGTGGGAAGGGAGTTCATATGGATGGGATATCTGTTATATTGGTGTTACATATAATTCACTCCTCAGCATTTATTATTAAAATACACATGTCACTTTTTAAATGGTAATTTAGTGTTACTACCAAAGTTGTTTGCTCATAGACCAAGGACAATTAACAAAAGTTATACAATAGAGAAAAAAGGAAGAGTGTGTTTGCAGCCTCAAATCTTTAGGAACTTTACTGATTCAAGTTCATCTTGGTTGGTTGTGTAATAAACCAAAAATAGACTAGAGATTGGGAATTTAGTAAAACAAAAATATGTACAGTTGTGCCTGTGTCAATTAGAAGAATTTTAAGGATCTCTCTTTCCAAAGCAACAAAGTTCCATGAACTCAAATAGCTCAGAAATCCCCAAAACCATCAAATTGACTGGCCTCTATTTGCTTTGTTCCTGTCAGTCTCACACTCCACAAGTCTGTGTATGCTACTAACAGTGGGAAATAATTTGAGTGAAGGAACTTTACACTGAAGCACTTTTTGCTTCTCCATAGCAAACATGGTAAAATTTAATTTGTATATGCTTAGATTCTTTAAATGACATTCTGTAACTTTGAGAAATTTATTTAACATCTTTGAGCCTTAGTTTCCTCAATATAAAAGAAAACAGTATGGACAAGGGTGAGGTAAGATACATAAGTAAACGGCATAGCATAATATTGAAACACAGTATGAGCAATTATTTGCTTCATAGACTTCTCAACATTTTATGCTGTTACAGGTAGTTAAGCATGAGCAGTGCAGGAGAGGGCTCTCCTCCACTCACTAGAAATGTTCGGTGATGGTTTGGCAATTATCGCACTACCTCTCTAGAAATGATAATT
>NW_012104321.1:454879-460273 GCF_000951045.1 Mandrillus leucophaeus
TATAACAAGATAGGCTATGCAATCCAATATCTCAGTGTGCAAAATGATAGAAAACAATGAATACAGTACCTATTATTCTTCATTGAAAAAGTCAAATCCACTAAGAAATAAAAATCAATAATCAAATGCCTTTTCAAATATTCAACTCCACCTTCCTTTCTCCATAATGGTATCTCTCTGCATATCACGCATAAATCAGTCAGTCTTCAGCAAAGGCAGTGTAGGACCACACTGACGCATACCTTAGTATGCGCAAACCCTCCTGCTGCTTGCTAGCTAATGAGATAGTTCATTAATTGTGCTGAACCTCAGTTCCCCTGTTTGTAATATATTGGGACTGACAGCAAAACCAACATAATACCCAGAATTGTTGGGAAGTGAAATACAGCCTGAGCAAATGATTACAGATTAACATGAAAAAGACAGTGGGAAGGGAGTTCATATGGATGGGATATCTGTTATATTGGTGTTACATATAATTCACTCCTCAGCATTTATTATTAAAATACACATGTCACTTTTTAAATGGTAATTTAGTGTTACTACCAAAGTTGTTTGCTCATAGACCAAGGACAATTAACAAAAGTTATACAATAGAGAAAAAAGGAAGAGTGTGTTTGCAGCCTCAAATCTTTAGGAACTTTACTGATTCAAGTTCATCTTGGTTGGTTGTGTAATAAACCAAAAATAGACTAGAGATTGGGAATTTAGTAAAACAAAAATATGTACAGTTGTGCCTGTGTCAATTAGAAGAATTTTAAGGATCTCTCTTTCCAAAGCAACAAAGTTCCATGAACTCAAATAGCTCAGAAATCCCCAAAACCATCAAATTGACTGGCCTCTATTTGCTTTGTTCCTGTCAGTCTCACACTCCACAAGTCTGTGTATGCTACTAACAGTGGGAAATAATTTGAGTGAAGGAACTTTACACTGAAGCACTTTTTGCTTCTCCATAGCAAACATGGTAAAATTTAATTTGTATGTGCTTAGATTCTTTAAATGACATTCTGTAACTTTGAGAAATTTATTTAACATCTTTGAGCCTTAGTTTCCTCAATATAAAAGAAAACAGTATGGCCAAGGGTGAGGTAAGATACATAAGTAAACGGCATAGCATAATATTGAAACACAGTATGAGCAATTATTTGCTTCATAGACTTCTCAACATTTTATGCTGTTACAGGTAGTTAAGCATGAGCAGTGCAGGAGAGGGCTCTCCTCCACTCACTAGAAATGTTCGGTGATGGTTTGGCAATTATCGCACTACCTCTCTAGAAATGATAATTTGGCTTCCAGGGAGAGAATCTCCTGATGGTCCACACATGATAACATTAGAAATGTTAATTGAATGTAGGCCTCAGGGAGAAGCGGCTTCTTGGGGATGAGTGTTAAGAGGCCAAATGGCGAAGTGTGATGTTTCAAGGACACATACCACTGGAAAAAGGAAGGAAGCCTCAGATAGGCATGCATATAACTCCCTAAACGCACTGCATGAACTCAATTCCAAAAGGTAAGGAAAGCACTGCACATGCAGGAAGTCCACCCTAAGGAAAGAATTATGGGAAAGAGGCCAGTCTATACAGTTATAGGATCAAGGTTAAAGATCTCTTTTTTGCTGTCATCTACTCTCTCGCAGACCTTCAGGTGTGCACTCGGGTCTCTTCCAAGCACATTTTCCTTTCTTTCATGTTCTAAAGACTTTCTAAAGAAACTTCCACTCCTGCTCTGAAACTTGTCTCATTCTCTTTGTCTGCTTTATGCCCCTGAGTCAAATTCTTTCTGAGGCAGCAAGGACTGAAGTTGCTATGGACCCATACAGAGAGGCTGCTGGTAACTCATGGTAACTTGGATCTCTACCACTACTTACAATACTTTCATCAATATAGGTTCTGAACATGTTTTGCATTTTACATCTATTTTTATTCTTTCATTTGTACTTATGTTTTAGTGTAGCTGTTTTTTCCTCCAGTCTCATTAACTTCCTACCCATAGCCATTTTCTATTATGAATTGTTCATGTTATAAACCATTCTATCTAAAAAATCAACCTTTTAAGAGGGGCTTCAAATTGTATTATTTCATTAAGATGTTTTTCTAGTGAAATGAAGAGAAGCAGATGATATTAGCACTTCCTAAATTCTTGAAAAGTTTTCATGGTTTTGTTGAACGTTGTTTCCTTAGTGTTTCTTTGTTTTCTAGACTACTGTAGATTAGAATCAATTTTAACTTTATCTTTTTACTTCCATAATTTCTCTTGATTACTTGTCTTCGGATCATTTCATAGCTCTGTTTTCCTCCACTTATTTTCTTGCTGTTATTTATGGTGATACCATTTTGTATTTAAGTTTCCTAGGTGACATCCCCACATGCTTGTTTGGCATCTAGCAGTTCCTCCAGGAAATTATGTAACTAAACTCACAGTCTTTCTTTCCCCTTTCATTTCTATCTTTCATCTATATAATTTAATAATGTGACATTGTCTTGCTTTATTCTCTAAAAGTTCTCCTAACAAATGTAAGACCAAAAAATACAATATACATTTTATTCGTTCCTTCAAATATTTACTAATTGCCTACTTTGTTAGATGCTAAGGCTATAGGAGAACAAGGCCCCCATCATTAAGGAGCTCACCAATGAGAGAGAAAAACAAGTAACAGTAAAGCCACATTTGAAGGTAAAAGGGGACACACAGGAAACACTTCAGCTCAAGCTTCTTAGTGGGGATTACAACTGGTAAAATCCTCCTTTTTATTCCTTACAAAAACTATATAATAGTCCTAGGAATAGCTCAAAGAATTGTAAAGTGAGATGAAACTAAATTTTTAAAATCAATCTCCAGCCCATTCATTCTTGTTTTGTTCATCCACTGAGTAAAATAGTTCATCAGAAGTCATGAGATATTTCTTGCTGTTTGGATTTAGTGCTTCTCCTCATTTTTGACCATTCTCTCACTCTGTATTTGGCTGACTATGGGAGATTTCTTAGTGATATGAAATAGACTTATGGATAAGTATGTAGATATTGCATTCACATGTCATAAAAATGCAAAGATATATTTTAAGTCACTAAAAAAATTTGATTTCTCAGCTGAAAGACTTCAGAAAATGCAACTTCAAAATATGCCACTTTGGTATTGCTAATCACTTCAAATTCAGGGCACTTGAGATATGGTGGATACAGGCAGACATTTTCTCGGAGCTCCCCTTATCCGGCTAAAGACAGAGCCTCCGAAAGTAATACAGCTGTTGCCAATCTTCTCCCCGAGGGCTGCATCAACCAGAGAAGATTAACTCTTATCACAGGAGACGAAGACAAAAAGTCAGCACCACACACAGACCAACTTTGTCATAAACCACCATGTATTATTCTGAGGGCCCATTCATTTTTCCCATTTACTCTCCTATAAATTGCCTACATCCCCTTCCCCCTTGGCCCTATAAAGATGGTATATAAGAATTATAAATCTTACTTGGTTTTAGCGTGTTCACTTGTCTTTCTTGCAATGTCCTGGTGCACATGATAAATTTGTGTAACTATTTTCCTATTAATCTGCCTGTTGTCGGATTATTTAACAGACTCAATTATTAAACTCTCAGAGGGCAAAAGAAAATTCTTCCCTCCCCTATGCAGCTTTTAGATAAGATACTCAAATTGTTCTCTTTTCATCTCTCTGATAATGCTGTCATGATTTTACAAGTAATAATGTGTTTAACTCAAATATAAAGAGTGTCCATGAAAGAGGACATGGTTACTAAAATGACATTAAATGTGTCTGTGATGCCCTATACCCTTTTTGATGAAAGCCACCATTCTCACTTCCAAGGCTGGGAGAAGTGGCTGTAGGTGATTCCTCTAAAATAAATTTTTCTGTTTTGTTATCATTACTCAGTGTAATGCCTGTAGGGCATAGTTAAATTGCTATCCCACCTTGACTCTCCTAAACTTTAAGAACAGGAGGTCTGTGGTCAGAAGTTCCCAACCTGACCAGACCAGTTGAAACCAGTGGTATCCAAGATGGCAGCTCACTTGACCTCTGAAGAAACTCTAACTTTATTGTAATCTAACTTCCATGCTAAATGAAAGTCCTATCAGTGCCATGACAGTTAATCATCATGATAATGACCAGAGGAAACCATAAAAGGAAGGCAACACTCCAGTTCTGAGATTTTCTCTGCCATTCCCCCAAAATACATGGATATTCTTCCCCTTGTTTTTAATGCTCAACACGTTAATTAAAGTAGCCCTCTATCTGTGACTTTTCAGCTCTCAGGAGCTGAGAAGTTCATTTGTGAGCTGTGCTCCCGCTTCTCAATTCCATGGCCATCAAATAAAGCCTGAACTGCTTGAGGCTCATTTTCAGTTTCACATCATGGCTTTGCAACACTGAACAGGGAAAGACCCCCCCAATTCTGGGGAACTGGCTTTGCCAGTAACACTATCACAGGAGTTTCTGCCCTGACCACCCAAGTCTGACTGCTACTACCAGATGAATGGTAACCAATCCATAAATAGTAGCTATTATTTTTATTTTGGTATTGATATGTAGCAAAAATGAACTGTGTTATCCTATTTCATAGCACTAATATGTTCGTAATCTCTCTGTAATTTATAAATCTGTTTCATGGTAATAGGGAAAACAACATGTGCATGGAGTCGGACAGATTTTCCTCTCAATCTTAACTATCATGTATTACCCAGAATTAAACAAATCACATAATTCCCCTGAATTTTAGTTTATTATGAATGAACTGAGAGTAATAATATTTATTTCTCAATTGTATTATAAAAAGTAAAGGCAACCATAAACCTAAAGCATTCACAGTACCTGTCAAAGGTTAGGAGCTCAGTAGCTAGTGGCTATTGTTATTAAAATTATGTAAGCCTATCTCCCTTTGCTTCCTTGAGGACAGACACCACTCCAATCCTTCATCATGTTAACACTTGCTCCAGTCAAAGTCTCTGGCTCAGACTGACTTTCAAATTTTTAAACATACTTTATTGTAAAGTAGATCATTACATGGTTATTTATATACATACTGTTAAATAAAGGAGGAGGCCATTGTTTTGAACTGAGCTTGTGTACTAGACTCAAAAAGACTGAACCAAAATGGAGTCATTCATGTTAAGATTTCATATCATCAAACTGAAGGTAACTTATTTTTCTGTCCTTCCAAGAAATCATGCAGAAGTGATAGCCAAATCCCAAACATGCTAGTTTTATTGGGCATAATAAGGAAGTTTCCTCCACTTTAACTCTTACAAGGAAAGTAACATGAAGTAACCTGATGTTAAACAATCCACTTTTTTTTTTTAATCCTTTTAAGTTCTAGGGTACACGTGCACAATGTACAGGTTTGTTACATATGTATACATATGCCATGTTGGTGTGCTGCAC
>NW_012104321.1:460780-461278 GCF_000951045.1 Mandrillus leucophaeus
GCCATTCTAACTGGTGTGAGATGGTATCTTATTGTGGTTTTGATTTGCATTTCTCTGATGGCCGGTGATGATGAACATTTTTTTCATGTGTCTGTTGGCTGTATGAATGTCTTCTTTTGAGAAATGTCTGTTCATATCCTTTGTCCACTTTTGGATGGGGTTGTTTGTTTTTTTCTTGTAAATTTGATTGAGTTCTTTACAGGTTCTGGATATTAGCCTTTTGTCAGATGAGCAGATTGCAAAAATGTTCTCCCATTCTGTAGGTTGCCTGTTCACTCTGATGGTAGTTTCTTTTGCAGTGCAGGAGCTCTTTAGTTTAATGAGATCCCATTTGTCAATTGTGGCTTTTGTTGCCATTGCTTTTGGTGTTTTAGACATGAAATCCTTGCCCATGCCTATGTCATGAATGGTATTACCTACGTTTTCTTCTAGGGTTTTTATGGTTTTAGGTCTAACATTTAAGTCTCTAATCCATCTTGAATTAATTTTCATATAAGG
>NW_012104321.1:462218-463830 GCF_000951045.1 Mandrillus leucophaeus
CTGTGAATCCATCTGGTCCTGGACTTTTTTTGGTTGGTAGGCTATTAATTATTGCCTCAATTTCAGAGCCTGCTATTGGTCTATTCAGGGATTCATCGTCTTTCTGGTTTAGTGTTGGGAGACTGTAAGTGTCCAGGAAATTATCCATTTCTTCTAGGTTTTCTATTTATTTGTGTAGAGATGTTTATAGTATTCTCTGATGGTAGTCTGTATTTCTGTGGGGTCAGTGGTGATATCCCCTTTATCATTTTTTATTGTGTCTATTTCATTCTTCTCTCTTTTCTTCTTTATTAGTCTTGCTAGTAGTCTATCAATTTTGTTGATCTTTTCAAAAAACCAGCTCCTGGATTCATTGATTTTTTGGAGGGCTTTTTGGGTCTCTATTTCCTTCAGTTCTGCTCTGAACTTAGTTATTTCTTGCCTTCTGCTAGCTTTTGAATGTTTGCTCTTATTTCTCTAGTTCTTCTAATTGTGATGTTAGTGTGTCAATTTTAGATATTTCCTGCTTTCTCTTGTGGGCATTTAGTGCTATAAATTTCCCTCTGCACACCGCTTTAAATGTGTCCCAGAGATTCTGGTATGTTGTATCTTTGTTCTCATTGGTTTCAAAGAACATCTTTCTTTCTGCCTTCATTTCATTATGTACCCAGTAGTCATTCAGGAGCAGGTTGTTCAGTTTCCATGTCGTTGAGTGGTTTTGATTGAGTTTCTTAGTCCTGAGTTCTAGTTTAATTGCACTGTGGTCTGAGAGACAGTTCGTTATAATTTCTGTTCTTCTACCTTTGCTGAGGAGTGCTTTACTTTCAACTATGTGGTCAGTTTTGGAATGAGTGTGATGTGGTGCTGAGAAGAATGTATATTCTGTTGATTTGGGGTGGAGAGTTCTGTAGATGTCTATTAGCTCCGCTCGGAGCAGAGTTGAGTTCAATTCTTGGATATCTTTGTTAACTTTCTGTCTTGTTGATCTGTCTAATGTTGACAGGGGGGTGTTAAAGTCTCTCATTATTATTGTATGGGAGTCTAAGTCTGTTTGTAAGTGTCTAAGGACTTGCTTTATGAAACTGGGTGCTCCTGTATTGGGTGCATATATATTTATGATAGTTAGCTCTTCCTGATGAATTGATCCCTTTACCATTATGTAATGGTCTTCTTTGTCTCTTTTGCTCTTTGATGGTTTAAAGTCTGTTTTTTCAGAGACTAGGATTGCAACCCCTGCTTTTTTTTGTATTCCATTTGGTTGGTAGGTCTTCCTCCATCCCTTTATTTTGAGTCTATGTGTGTCTCTGCATGTGAGATAGGTCTCCTGAATAGAGCAAACTGATGGGTCTTGACTCTTTATCCAATTTGCCAGTCTGTGTCTTTTTATTGGACCATTTAGTCCATTTACATTTAAGGTTAATATTGTTATTTGTGAATTTGATTCTGTCATTATGATATTAGCTGGTTATTTTGCTTACTAGTTGATGCAGTTTCTTCCTAGCATCAATAGACTTTACATTTTGACATGTTTTTGCAAGTGCTGGTACCTGTTGTTCCTTTCCATGTTTAGTGCTTCCTTCAGGATCTCTTGTAGGGCAGGCCTGGTGGTGACAAAATCTCTAAGCATTTGCTT
>NW_012104321.1:464598-465612 GCF_000951045.1 Mandrillus leucophaeus
ATCACGCTCTTGATGTAACATTTATTTTTTAATTGTGCTTTGATTTTAAAAGTAAAATTAACATTTTAAAATAAAAAATAAAGTTCAGTTTTAAAGATATTATTAAAATTCAGTAAAATATTTAATTATAAACTAAAATGTCCAAACATCCCCCGCAAAGTAGATAGCTCACAGTTCACACACTACTCTTTTGTTTTGAATCTTAAATGCAATAAATACTCCAAATGGTTACTATTAACTGACAGAATTTAAATATCTCAAGTTCCATTTCTCTGTCTTTACAATAACTATGCTCTCATTGCTTATTTTGAATCTATATTTGAATACATTAATAAGTAGTACCTCAAATTTTAGAAACACAGTTTCAAGCTAGTTGGAAGGTCTGACTTAAGATCACAAACTTAACTCTTAAAATAAAAATTTGTAGTGGGATCCTTGAATGTTTCAGCTCCATAACTGAAATATCTCCTAGTTACACTTCCATTTAAAAATGCATTGTTTATTAAAGGATAGGTAATAAAAAATGTGATAATTGAAAAAAAATTTAAAGTGTGTGGGGAAAAATCTGTGTGTGTGTGTGTGTGTGTGTTGTTTAAAACTTAATTGTAACCTATAGTTAGAATTCGGATCCACAAAAAATCTTCTCAGGAAAGAGTCTCTCATTATCGACATGCTTTAAATTTTTGCCTCTGATAATAGTCATATATTATTCCTACAGTCAGTGTATTCCCTTACTGCTTAAAAAGATGTGGTGGTGAAGGTAACTGTTAAATTTCACTAGCATTGAAAAGTATAGATGTTCTAATGTTAGTAAACAGAGGAAGATTATGAAGGAAAATATAATAAGTATTTTTGTTTTGCATTTTTGTTTAAATCATGTTATTTAGGGCTGTATTAAAGTGTTTATTTTACAGAGGGCTAATAAATTTACTTTTTCAGAAACTCTATTTTGTTTTTACGGTGACCATTTGAACTGGCCTTTTAAATAGAAACACTTTTTTTTTTTTTTTTTTT
>NW_012104321.1:467086-471085 GCF_000951045.1 Mandrillus leucophaeus
TTCTCTGTATTTCCTAAATTTGAATGTTGGCCTGCCTTGCTAGGTTGGGGAAATTCTCCTTGATGATATCCTGCAGAGTGTTTTCCAACTTGGTTCCATTTTCCCCGTCAGTTTCAGGCACATCAATTAGACGTAGATTTGGTCTTTTCACATAATCCCATACTTCTTGGAGGCTTTGTTCATTTGTTTTTACTCTTTTTTCTCCATACTTCTCTTCTCGCATCATTTCATTCTTTTGATCTTCAATCGCTGATACTTTCTTCCAGTTGATCGAGTTGGTTACTGAAGCTTGTGCATTTTTCACATAGTTCTTGTGTTACGGTTTTCATCTCTGTCAGTTCTTTTAAGGTCTTCTCTGCATTGTTTATTCTAGTTACCATTCATCCATTTTTCAAGGTTTTTAGTTTCTTTGCACTAGTTACGTAGTTCCTCCTTTAGCTCTGAGAAGTTTGATCAACTGAAGCCTTCTTCTCTCAACTCATCAAAGTCATTCTCCATCCAGCTTTGTTCCATTGCTGGCGATGAGCTGCCTTCCTTTGGAGGGGAAGATGCGCTCTGATTTTTTGAATTTCCAGGTTTTCTGCACTGCTTTATCCCCATCTTTGTGGTTCTATCTGCCTTTGGTTTTTGATGATGGTGATGTACTCATGTGGTTTTGGTGTGAGTGTCCTCTCTGTTTGTTAGTTTTCCTTCTAACAGTCAGGACCCTCAGCTGCAGGTCTATTGGAGTTTGCTTGAGGTCCACTCCAGACCCTGTTTGCCTGGGTATCAGCAGCGGAGGCTGCAGAAGATAGAATATTGCTGAACAGCGAGTGTTGCTGTCTGATTCTCACTCTGGAAGCTTCCTCTCAGGGGTGCACCCCGCTGTGTGAGGTGTGAGGTGTAGGTCTGCACCTAGTGGGGGATGTCTCCCAGTTAGGCTACTCAGGGGTCATGTACCCACCTGAGCAGGCAGTCTGTCCGTTTTCAGATCTCAACCTCCGTGCTGGGAGATCCACTGCTCTCTTCAAAGCTATCAGACAGGGGCGTTTACCTCTGCCATGGTTTCTGCTGCTTTTTGTTTAGCTATACCCTGTCCCCAGAGGAGGAGCCTACAGGGGCAGGCAGGCCTCCTTGAGCTGCAGTGGGCTCCACCCAGTTCAATCTTCCTGGCGGCTTTGTTTACCTACTTAAGCCTCAGCAATGGCGGGCGCCCCTCCCCCAGCCTCCCTGCCACCTTGAAGTTAGACTGCTGTGCTAGCAATGAGAGAGGCTCCATGGGCGTGCAACCCTCCAGGCCAGGTGTGGGATATAATCTTCTGGTGTGTCATTTGCTAAGACCCTTGGTAAAGTGCAGTATTAGGGTGGGAGTTACCCAATTTTCCAGGTGTTGTGTGTCTCAGTTTCCCTTGGCTAGGAAAAGGGATTCCCTTCCCCCTTGCATTTCCCAGGTGAGGCGATGCTTCGCTCTGCTTCAGCTCTCACTGGTCGGGCTGCATCAGCTGACCAGCACCGATTGTCCGGCACTCCCCAGTGAGATGAACTCGGTACCTCAGATGAAAATGCAGAAATCAGCCCTCTTCTGTGTCACTCACGCTGGGAGCTGGAGGCTGGAGCTATTCCTATTCGGCCATCTTGGGTGTGCCAACAATCCACTTTTTGTATTAGCTTGTTTCCTTGTTCCTGTTCAAAGTACCTTATAAAAAACAATTGTTGGGCTGAGCACGGTGGCTCATGCCTGTAATCCCAGCACTTTGGGAGGACAAGGCAGGCAGATCACGAGGTCAGCAGATCAAGACCATCTTGGCTAATATGATGAAACCCCGTCTCTGCTAAAAATACAAAAAAATTAGCCAGGCATGGTGGCGGGCGCCTGTAGTCCCAGCTACTTGGGAGGCTGATGCAGGAGAATCACTTGAACCTGGGAGATGGAGTTTGCAGTGAGCCAAGATTGCACCACTACACTCCAGCCTGGGCGACAGAGTGAGACTCTGTCTCAAAAAAAACAAAACAAACAAACAAACAAAAACAATTGTTTTGCCATGCCCAGAGGAGGACCTTTTGCAAATCTTTATATGAGATGCCACCAATTCATAAATTGCTAATAAAAGTCAATTAGATCTTTAAACTAAATTTGTTGTAATTTTGTTTTTGACAGTCTATACTTGCGCACACAAAAAACACATATTTCCCCTTCTTCATATTATTAATTTCCACAATAATTCAGGAAGATGCTTTGTATTTTTTTTTCTAAGTCTTTGGCTATCATTATGTCCCACTAACTACTTAAATTGTTGTGTTTGGTAAATTACTCTAAGTACTGGAATCTTGATTAGTATAACAAAAGAAGTATAAAATAAAGAAGATAGTTTGTAAATTGTATGACGTAGCTTATATAATAAATTTAAAATGTCCAAAATATTCAACTATTTAACTTTACGTATAAATTTATTTCAACTACATGCCTAATTTGATCACAATACGGTGGAATATTTTAAACTCTATTTATGTCTTAAAGGTAAAACACCTTCCTATTGGCATTTAAATCATACAGCAATTATTTTCTTACATCCATGCTGTACTGCAATATGAAAACCCTTTGTGATAAAGACTTTAACAAATATGTACTATTGCTACAGCAAATTCCGTTGAATATTAAAGATTATATCTTTCTGGCAGCTCTTCATCAGGGTACTGGAGTGTGTAAGAAACTGGAGGCAATCCCCATTATGTATCATAGGATACTGTCACATTCACACTCTACATCTGCCTCACAGAGCTGACTAGGAAAGTAATTGCTGCTGAGATAAGCCTTTTCTGGAATATATGCAATTAATTCTCCTGAAAAAAGAAGGAAAGTAGCCTGACACTTTAATAATGTTTAAGTATACCTAATCTATTACTTTTCTGTTCGTAATGTTTCCTAAATATGAAAAAGAAAGAGGATTTGAAAGTACTTACAGCTGTCCATTTTTATGTAAATCATCCATGGAGCTGTAATATTCTATTCTAAAATGACTAGCATGAAATAATACCATAAATTATAATAGAATGTAGAGCAAGTGGGGAATTACTTTTAAGATATATTCATGATATGATTTTCACGAACAAAGAATGTTTCTCTTATCATGCAGGAATTATTCTGTTATTAAAGCATCAAGGACACAAAATTTTATTCAATTTGAATTCTGAAAGTATTTTAAAATCAAATCAAAATTACTCTTCGCTCTAGATTTCTGATAAAGTGCTAGTTAGCCATATGTATTTCTTAGTCTTTTATTTTTAGCTCCCCCTTTTTTATTATGCATAGTAACCTGATTACACGTAATGCTATACTTTCAGTTTTTCAATTGCCTTCAATTTTTCAAAAATCATCATTTCTTCAAGTGTCTTTATTCAGTCCCATGCTTTGTATTCAATTGTTAACAAATGAGCCGAGAACATGCCTTACAATTAACCAAGGAAATGACACTTGAAAGGTTGGAGAAACATGATTGTTTATATGCTTACTTACACTCAAGTAAGAATATAATTTTCAATATTTGCTTTGAGTGAGAACAAAGCAGGTTGAATAACACGAAAAGGGATATAAGTTTTTGATCTTTTTAAAATGAAGGCTGGCTTTCTTGAGTTAATATTTACATTACAGGAGGAAAAAGTGTTCAACTCAATGATGTATCTATTATAATGAACACCTGAAAAGCTTATTTTTAACGGTCCTCTTCTAAAACAAAAACATAGGATTAAATAATAATATTGTATTAAATTAATATTAGTAATGGCCAAAAAAGAAATGAAGCTAGTTAAAACTTGTCTTTAACTTTGCGTGTACTATTATGTCAAAAAGTAAAAAATAAATTTTAATAAATATAATATTTTTTTAATAAAAAATGAATCTGCAAAAGATGCAGCATAGGTAATTACTAAATCACGCTCTTGATGTAACATTTATTTTTTAATTGTGCTTTGATTTTAAAAGTAAAATTAACATTTTAAAATAAAAAATAAAGTTCAGTTTTA
>NW_012104321.1:471990-482564 GCF_000951045.1 Mandrillus leucophaeus
GGCTCACTGCAATCTCTGCCTACTGGGTCAAGCGATTCTCCTGCCTCAGCCTCCACAGTAGCTGGGATTACAGGTGCCTGCCACCATGCCCAGCTAATGTTTTGTATTTTTAGTACAGACGGGGTTTCACCATGTTGGCCATGCTGGTCTCAAACTTCTGACCTCATGATTCATCCACCTCGGCCTCCCAGCATGCTGGGATTACAGGCATGATCCACCAGGCTCAAGATCAAGGAGCCAGCAGGTTAGGGCCCAGTCTCTCTGCTTCCAAGATGGTGCCTTGAAAGCTGAGGGAAGGAATGAACCCAGCCAAAACACCTATGTTTTTACAGAAATATACATAAAAAGTTGTATCTGATACATTTTACCCAGATCAGCTAGAAAACAAAAGTGTCTGACGAGAAAATTCTGAATAGTAGAAACCGTAAAAGTTCAGAATTACAAACTGCTGACAATTTACATTTGGTAGTGTGATTATCCACACAAATCTGTTTAACATCTTTGAAAGTGTATATGTAAATTGTCATCCAAATCAAAAGAGTAAATTCACAGCACCATCTACTAACCTTAATTAGGACAATTAAATTCTACTCCTCACAGTCATAGAACTAACTAAAGTTATTATGTTTTCATTCGTAAGTTAACTCTAACTTACTTAAAAAAATTTTTTGAATCAATTTCTTAATAAACACCAAATATACTTTCTTCAATTTCTGATGTCTTATGGTACACACTCTTCATCCATAGTGTAAAACCATTTATAAGATTTTTGAAACCACTTATAAGATTAGTAATCATTTACAAGAACATATCCATCCTCCAAAACACAAGGCTGAACTTCACCATCAACATTTATGACAAATCTCTCTAATTTATTTTAGTCACCTGAGGATAATATTTACAATGTCCTTCAGTATCATATGAACAATAAAATTATGTAGCATTCTTCAACACAATCTTCACTAAATAGCTGAGGGAAAGACACTTAAACTTTCTCAGAAGTAAGAAAAATATTTCTCTGTTTTATATCATTAAGTGTAATAAATTAAACTTATGATGCAAATATTTAAAATACCTTTTATTTTAATTCATTATGCTTAAGTATGCATACTTTTAGCTATTATGTTTAGACTTTTGGTCTAAATCTATAGCTATGCTTTAAATATCTTAATAAATTAAATTAGTAAAATCCCTAAAACTTTCTGTCGGATAAGAGAGATGTATTTCTAATATTCAAAAAGTCCAATATATTCTACGAAATAAATAGAACCTATATTTTAAAATATATATCTGAACATTTAATTATCAAAAAAGTCCTCCTATTATTTTTGATTCTGAATGTTGGTTCTCTTCCATGCCCTCAATTAGCTATATTCTCTCCAATCACCATGATGTGTAATAATTCTCACTGAGGTGTGTGTCACAGCTTTTGTTCTCATTTCCCACCCTGTTTCATAGTTCATGGTAGTTCTTAGCAATCATCTTGTTCAGTTTTTTGGTTTGTTTGCTTGATTTTGTTCTCAGCTATGGTTTTTCATCAAATAAAATCTTATGGAGTATAGTGATATGCTTCAAATAAAAACTGCTTATTGATTGAAATGATAATGTAATAATTAATGACATGCAAAAAACAATGAAATGAGGACTACTATCATTAAGTGGGTGGAGAAGGGAAATCCACAGGATCCCTCTGCTGCTCTTATTTCCCCCAACACACACTGATCACCGAATGAAAACCATTAAACACATCAAAATTCTTCATTTATTATCCAAAGAAGTAGTCTGATGTTTTTCTGATTATACAAGTAATACATTTGTTATTAAAATGATACACTACCACATTGAAGCAGAAATTGAACATTCTAATTTCTCAAAGATAAATACTATTAATTATTCTAGACTTTCTATACAACATATATTTTCATATCATGTTATACAATATGCTGTTCTAAAATCTGCTTTTTCCCTCCACTTAATAATTTTATAAGCAACATAGCTATAAAAATATATAATATATAATACAGTTATATAAATATAAATATGCTGCAATCTATCAAATTCACTATTGATAAATATGTATTTTTAATATTATGGTCCTATGGTCTGAGTATGTCCCCCCAAATTCTGGCATTGAAAACTTAATCCCAAACAGTGTTGGGAAGTCTCACCTATGGAGACATGTTTAGATCATGAAGGCTTCCACTCTCATGAATATACTAAAGCTGCTATAAAATGGGCTTGCAGGAGAGTATACTCATACTCTTCTGCCTTTCTGTCATGTGAGGACAAGCATTCCTTCCCTCAGCTTTCAAGGCACCATCTTGGAAGCAGAGAGACTGGGCCCTAACCTGCTGGCTCCTTGGTCTTGAACTTCTCAGCCTCTAGAACTGTGAGAAATATATTTCTGTTTTTATAAATTACCATAAATTATCCAGTGTGTATATTTTATTAGAATAGCACAAAATAGACCAAAACATATGGTAATATTATCTGACAGTTGAAGAAACTAACACCCAAACAGAGAAAAATACCTAAATCTGATCACATAGGCAATTAAGATTAGAGGTAGGACAAGAAACTCATATCCCAATTTTCCATATAACCATATTGACTCACTCTTCTCCTCAAGTAGAGAAAGCAAAGACCCCAGGAAGATGAAGAGGAGAAATTTTTTCTTTAGTCTATTTCTTATTTAATGCAGAGGAGATTGTATTCTATTATAGAACAGTTGGGAGTAGATGTTCCATGCTGTGAACTAGTTTCCTCTCTGTTTACCACACTACAAACTTCTGGCTACAGAATATATTTCTCGTTTTCTCCAATTAGTTGGCCTCGCACATATATAATCCCAGGACGCTCTAATATTCTAACATTTAATATCCCTTTGGACATAATAAAACAATTACAAGTGATTATTTTTATCTTGATCTGTTGAAAACAATAAAGCTCACCAAGGTAAATAATGTATAAACATTTCAGGGATAATAATTTTTGACTTTTAAAAATTGTTCCTAAGAGTACAAACAGTGTATTGTCTTCTTTTTAAAAAGAAAAAGAAAGAATAAATTGGAAGTGTGGCTATAAAATACAAAAATACATTCACATTAGAAATGCAGTTAATAATCTGAATAATTTTACCCAAACAATATCAATATATAATCTTAACTCAAAATTATCTTCAGTTTCTTAGTATATTTATGCTTTGTGAAATCTACCCACTCAGCAATAAAAAATAATTAAGCCAATGCAATAATTTTGAAATTATAGGGTAGAAAAGAATGATAATTTTTGAAATGTGCATTTAATGCTGGAAAAAAACATGTAGTAGAACTCTCCAGTTTTCCAAAACTGAACTTGCTAATATTAAACAGTCAGGAGCACAAAGAGTATGTGCTATGTATGGAATTGTTACTCCTGCTCCACAATTCATATATTGAAGCCCTGGCTCCCAGTGTGATGATATTTGGAGACAGGACCTTTGGGAGATGATGAGAGTTTTGATGAGGCCATGAGATGGGGCCATCATGATGGGATTAGTGTCTTTAGAAGAAGAGACATCAGAGGACTTGCATGATCTCTCTTTCTCTCTCTCCTCTCTCTCTCCCTGTGTGCATGCACCAAGGAAAGACCGTGTGAGCACATACTAAAAAGATGGCCATCTGCAAGCCAGGAAGAGAGCCCTCACTACAATCAAATCACTCTGGCACCCAATCTCAGACTTCTAGCCTCCAGAACTCTGACAAATAAACTTTAGTTGTTTAAGCCGCCCCATCTATGGTATTTTGTTTTGGTAACCTTAGCAGATAAATATAGTGTACAGTTACATATTTAATAGTCCAAGGAAAGGTGCCTCCCTTGTGCAGGAGTTTTTTTGTTTTTGTTTTTGTTTTTCCTTTTTTTTCCCGCCCTGGTTATCTATAAGTAGATGCTTTTTCTATAACATACCATTTCATTGGGAACTATACATTTAATCTAATATCCCTATAGCAGTGGTTCTCATCTGGAGGCAATTTTGCCCCCATGGGACATTTGGCAATGTGTAGAGGTGCTACTGGCATCTAGAGGAGAGAGGCTAGGGATGCTGCTAAACATCCTACAATTCACAACACAGACACTTAAAACAAAACGCTACTAGCACTATTGCTGAGAAACCATGCCCTAAAAAGAAATGACTAAAAAAAACCTTGCATTTAAATGACTAAAAAACTTGTTATGGCCCGGAGTGGTGGCTCACATCTATAATCCCAGCACTTTAGGAAAACGAGGTGGGCAGATAATTTGAGGTAAGGAGTTCAAGTTCAGCCTAGCCAACATGGTGAAACCTCGTCTCTACTAAAAATATAAAAATTAGCTGGGCATGGTGGCATGTGCCTGTGATCCCAGCTTCTCGGGACGCTGAGGCAGGAGAATCACTTGAACCCAGGAGGTAGAGGTTGCACAGTGAGCTGAGATCATGTCACTCTACTCCAGTCTGGTGACAGAGCAAGACTGTCTCAAAAAAAAAAAAAAAAAAAAAAGAAAGAAAGAAAGAAAAGAAAAGAAAAACATTTCTTTTGTTCTAGACCCTTTCTATCCCTAACTTTTTACAACTCCTCTCACTACTGATAAGGCTAACTGAAAAATATAAATAATCAAAAAATTTAAAACTTTCTTTATTACTAATTGGGAATAAAGCCTTTCTTGGTACAATTACATATAATTTCATTCTATAATGTACATGTAGATACAATTGCTAGTGATAATAATAGTGGTCAAGAAATCAGAAACCCATGAGAAAGAATTGAAAACTGAATCAGTTCTAAATTATTAAAAATTATGAACCTGTAGTATATAGATGGATACAACTCAACTGATTTCTAAACATTTTTGAAATTTTCAATGTAAGTAGAGCATAAATGTAAAATTTAACCTCCACCATAACAAAATGTCACAAGTTATTTATTGCCAGGACCAGAAATAGTAGGACCAAAATTTTCCATGGATGCAAGGGGTTTGTATTGGCCTATGTGATTGGCACTTCTCATCCATGTTCCAAATCCAGTTTGAATGACAATTTTTTTTCCAACCATGTTTCCTCTAAGTAAAATTCTTGAATCATCAATTACATACTTCCCCCTAAACTACAGTCCTTTTTAACTAATAAAATAAACTATATTTTCATAAGTTAACATTTTTCCTGTTTAAGTATTCAAGATGATAAGAAAACTACAATAACACAAAATTCAAATGCTGCTTGTTACCTGAGAAATTTTAGAAACTAAGTAGCCAATTTGAGTAATTCAAGTATAAAGAAAAGAAAAAAAAAATATATAGGACTTTTTTAGATGGAGGTGTACTAAATTTTTTAAATTGTAACTATGTAGTACTGTCTTTGAAAGTAATCATTTTGTTTTTCATTTAATTTAGCAAATGAAGGTCTGATTTCTTGTATATGAATATTTTAAAACTGATCATAACTAATGTTGAGAAAAAAAGAATACTCTTTTCTGAGTTAATTATCCAAATCCAAAACAAGCACTCTCTGACAAAGTAATAAATACTCTGTTATGTTAAAATTGATTATTTTATCCATTATGCAATAAATATCTATATGTGATATTTAATCAATTCAAAGATATTTTTGTATGCCACATAAAAAAGCATTATTAGATAATATGTACCTAAAGGGCTATATTTAAATAAAGAAATATTTTCATTATGTAATATATAAAATTGACACTACAATATGTTACTTATAGGTTTATAAAAGGTTATTTTGGTAATGTAACACATGTTCCTTCTTTTCTGTTATACTGCTCTTTTCCTAAGTACTAGTTTATAAGTCTGCTAAAGCCACAGTAACATGTTCATGGGACCAATGATCAGCATCAATCCAATCATAAAACAATGTTTAAATAAAGGTCAAGTTTCAGGGAAAACATTGTTAGTTGTGAAGAGTCTATAAATTATGCTATGAATTTCTCTAATATCTCACTAATATGTTAGGAGTCCTCAGAAGTTTGATGGTCTATAAAGTCTGTCTTGTAATTTAACTGTGTTCAATAATTACATAATAAACTACTGTAAGTCTGAAATAATCATTAAAAATATGTTGAGAAGGATCTGTTTCCTGATCTTAATAATGAGTCAGGGTCTCTCTTATTTCATGGTTTTCTCTTTAATCTATTGTTAGTGTAAAAACTAATGATGAATCAAAAATATCTCTTTTTATTTCTTTCTATTTAATTCTTGTTTTAGAGTACTGTCTTTTAAAATGTATATCCAGAGTGCACATTTTATTGCA
This sequence comes from Mandrillus leucophaeus, assembly GCF_000951045.1. Taxonomy (NCBI): domain Eukaryota; kingdom Metazoa; phylum Chordata; class Mammalia; order Primates; family Cercopithecidae; genus Mandrillus; species Mandrillus leucophaeus. The sequence continues at coordinate 478,274 of NW_012104321.1, forward strand.
AAATACTGTTAATATTCATAGATAAATAGAAAACACATACTTAGAAAAAATAATGCCCACTGCTCTGTCTGCTATCTACCACATGTATTTTTATATTATGAAAGTATACTTCCTACTCTCTTTTATATTACATTAAAAACCATACTCTAAAATCTGAACCACACACGCTTCATATTTTTGTATAATTTTTACATAATTTGGGAACTATATAATAAATTAACAAGAAGTCTCATTAGGTTAACATATTTTTGATGTTATAAATAACATATTTTATTTATAAAAATAAAATGTAAAATCTGGTTTTGTTTGCTAGATTAAGCATTTTGCTTTATATTATAGATCTGTATCTTTAGGTATAGCTGTATGGAGTTAAATCATGCACTTTACAAAAACAGTGTGACCTAAGCCTTCGAGATTTCTGATAGATACAAATGAAATATTTAATCCTGGTTCAGTGATATGTTTCTGGAATCACACACATTTCCACATAGATTATAAAACATCCTTTCTATTCTTTAGCTTGTCAAAGATCTATGGTTTTCATGACAGAATTATAAAAACTGATCATCAGATTGAACCACTGGAAGGATTTACAAATAACTAATGCCATTGGTGTTAATAAATAAGGGTGTGGAACAAATAACCTTGCAAGGAAAGTACATTCTGTGGGCCAAGTATTGTTATCACTTACCAGTTCTTCCTGAAGTTGGGAAATGAGTTCATCCTTCTCTTTCAGCTGCAGCTTGAGCATCGAGCATTCATCTTTCATTATATCCTATAAAAACATCAAAGAGATGGCATAATAGGCTTAGCCCTTTTACTTTGCTCTTGATATGGAAAGTCAGCTTCACACAGTGGGAGATAATTGCATCTGACTAATGAAACTCAAATTCCTTCTACAGTATGATATTTTTCATAATATATTCTTAGTTGCAAAAATAAGTTAATATATCCAAAAATGCTATGCTACACATAATCACATAGACACACACACACACACACACACACACACACATCCACATACATATATGTTTTTGCTTAGTTTTTTGTTTTCTTTTTGGTATGCCTCTATCAATTTACTTGCCTAGGACAGAAACCAGGAAACCATCCTAAATTATTCCCTCTCATGTTTGTGCACACATAGTAGGTAAAACAGAAAGAACTCTACATTTAAAAATATACTGATATGGCTTGGCTCAGTGTCCCCACCCAAATCTCATCTCAAATTGTAATCCCCACATGTGGAAGGAGGGACCTGATGGGAGGTGACTGAATCATGGGGGTGGTTTCCCCCGTGATATTCTCATGATAGTAAAAAAGTTCTCATGAGATCTGATGGTTTAAAAGTGGCAGTTTCCCCGGAGCACTCTCTGACTCCTGCCACCTTGTGAAGACATGCCTTACTTCCCCTTAACCTTCCACCATGATTGTAAGTTTCCTGAGGCCTCCCCAGCCACGAGAAACTGTGAGTCAATTAAACCTTTTTCCTGTATAAATTACCCAGGCGTAGATCATTCTTTATCGCATGTGAAAGAATGTGAAAATGGACTAATACAGAAAATTGGTGATTGGAGTGGGGCACTGCTATAAAGATAAACTGAAAATGTAGAAGCAGCTTTGAAACTGGGTAATGGGCAGAGGTTGGAACAGTATGGAGGGCTCAGAAGAAGACAGGAAGATGTGGGAAAGTTTGGAGGTTCTAGAAACTAAAATGATTTTGATCAAAATGCTGATGGTGATTTGGTCAATAAAGTCCAGGCTGAGGCAGTCTCAAATGAAGATAAGGAACTTCTTGGACACTGGAGTAAAGGTCACTATTGTTATGCTTTAGCAAAGAGACTGGCGGCATTTTGCCACTGTCCTAGAGATCTGTGAAACTTTGAACTTGAGAGACGTGATTTAGGGTACCTGGTGGAAGAAATTTCTAAGCAGCAAAACATTCAAGAGGTGACCTGGCTGATTCCAAATGTGTTCAGTCATATGCATTCAAAAACAGATTATTGGAAACAGGTACTTTTATTTAAAAGAGAAGCAGAGCATAAAAGCTTGAAAATTTTGCAGCCTGATCATGAGGTAGAAAAGAAAAACCCATTTTCTGGGGAAAAATTCAAGATGACTGCAGAAAATTGCATAAGTAATGAAGAGCCAAATGTTACAGCCAAGACAATGGGGAAAATGTCTCCAGGGCATTTCAGAAATCTTCACCACAGCCTCTCCCATCACAGTACAAGAGCCTCTCCCAACAAGGACAGCAGCCTCTCCCATTACAGGCCAGGAGGCTTAGGAGAGAAAAATGGTTTTGTGGGCTGTGTCCAGGGCCCTGCTGCTTTCTGTAGCCTTGGGCCATAGCAGCCTGCATCCCAGCTGCTCCAGCTCCAGCCATGGCTAATAGGGGCCAAGGTACAGCCCAGGTCTTTGCTTCAGAGGGTACAAGCCCGTAGCATTGGTGGCTTACCTGTAGTGTTGGGCCTGTGGGCGCACAGAAGACAAGAGTTGAGGTTGGGAACCTCTCCCTAGATTTCAGAGAATGTATGGAAATGCCTGGATGTCCAGGCAGAAGTCTGCTGCAGGGGTACAGCCCTTATGGAGAACCTCTGCTAGGGCAGTGTGGAAGGGAAATGTGAGTTCGGAGCCACCCACACAGAATCCCCACTGGGGCACTGCCTAGGGGGATCTGTGAGAAGAAGGTCACTGATCTGCAGATCCCAGAATCATAGATCTGCTGACAGCTTGCACCATGTGCCTGGAAAAGCCACTGGCACTGTATTAGTCCATTTTCATGCTGCTGATAAAGACATACCTGAGAATGGGAAGAAAAAGAGGTTTAATTGGACTTACAGTTTCACATGTCTGGGGAGGCCTCAGAATTGTGGCAAGAGGTGAAAGGCACTACTTACATGGCAGCGGCAAGAGAAAATGAGGAAGAAGCAAAAGTGGAAACCCCTGATAAACCCATCAGATCTTGTGAGACTTATTCACTATCATGAGAATAGCACAGGAAAGAACAGCCCCCATGATTCAATTACCTCCCGCTGGGTCCCTCCCACAACATGTGGGAATTCTGGGAGATACAATTCAAGTTGAGATTTGGGTGCGGACACAGCCAAACTTTATCAGGCACTCAACGCCAGGCTATGAAAGGAGCCGCAGGGGATATACCCCACAGAGTCACAGGGGTGGAGCTGCCTAAGACCATGGGAGTTCATCCCTTGCATCAGCATTCCGTGGATGTGAGACACAGAGTGAAAGGAGATTTTAGAGCTTTAAGATTTAATGACTGCCCCACGAGCTTTCAGAATTGCATGAGGCCTGTGGCCCTTTTGTTTTGGCCAATTCCTTTCATTTGGAATAAGAATATTTACCCATTGGCTGTACCTCCATTGTAGCTTGGAAGTAAGTAACTTGTTTTTGATTTTACAGGCTCATAGGTGAGACAGATTTGCCTTGTCTCAGATGAGACTTTGGACTTGGACTTTCGAGTTAATGCTGTAATGAATTAGACTTTGGGGGACCATTGTGAAGGCAAGATTGGTTTTTAAATGTGACAAGAACATGAGATTTGGGAGGGTCCGGAGGCAGAATGAAGTAGTTTGTCTCTGTGAGCCCACCCAAATCTCATCTTAAATTATAATTCCCATGTGTCACAGGAGAGATCTGGTGGGAGGTGATTGGATCATGGGGGTGGTTTCCCCCATGCTGTTCTGGTGACAGTGAGGGAGTTTTCATGAGATCTGATGGCTTAAAAGTGGCAGTTTCTCCTATGCTCTCTCTCTCTCCTGTTGCTTTGTGAAGAAGCGCCTCGCTTCCCCTCAGCCTTCTGCCATGATTTTAAGTTTCCTTAGGCCTCCCCAGCCACACAGAATTGTGAGTCAATTAAACCTCTTTATTTTTTATATTACCCAGTCTCAGGTTGTTCTTTATAGTGGTGTGAAAATGGACTAGTATAGATACTATATTTACCATGTGGTCCCTGGTTATAATTAAATATTAACTCTCAAACCAATATCCATGTTACAGTGCTCATCTTTAATGATGTCCCTGTAACAATTGTGCCTTTCACTACAGCTAAATCTTTGGGCATTTAATCTTCTCACTCTGCATGTACACCCAACCACGACCTCTATGTACACAATATATCCACATCCATGGCCTCTACTACTCTATGCTGGTGTGATGGTTAATACTGAGTGTCAAATTCATTGGATTGAAGGATACAGGGTATTGATCCAGGGTGTGTCTGTGAGGCTGCTGCCAATGGAGATTAACATTTGAGTCAGTGAGATAGGAAAGG
>NW_012104321.1:482614-488744 GCF_000951045.1 Mandrillus leucophaeus
GCCTCGCTTCCCCTCAGCCTTCTGCCATGATTTTAAGTTTCCTTAGGCCTCCCCAGCCACACAGAATTGTGAGTCAATTAAACCTCTTTATTTTTTATATTACCCAGTCTCAGGTTGTTCTTTATAGTGGTGTGAAAATGGACTAGTATAGATACTATATTTACCATGTGGTCCCTGGTTATAATTAAATATTAACTCTCAAACCAATATCCATGTTACAGTGCTCATCTTTAATGATGTCCCTGTAACAATTGTGCCTTTCACTACAGCTAAATCTTTGGGCATTTAATCTTCTCACTCTGCATGTACACCCAACCACGACCTCTATGTACACAATATATCCACATCCATGGCCTCTACTACTCTATGCTGGTGTGATGGTTAATACTGAGTGTCAAATTCATTGGATTGAAGGATACAGGGTATTGATCCAGGGTGTGTCTGTGAGGCTGCTGCCAATGGAGATTAACATTTGAGTCAGTGAGATAGGAAAGGGAGACCCACCCTTAATCTGGGTGGGTACAATCTAATCAGCTGTCAGCATGGCTAGAATATAAGCAGGCAGAAACATGTGAAAAGAGAGAGTGGCCTAGCCTCCGAGCCTACATATTTCTCCTGTGCTGGATGCTTCCTGCCCTTGAACATTGGACTCCAAGTTCTTCAGTTTTGGAATTCGGACTGTCTCTCCTTGCTTCTCAGCCTGCAGATGCCCTATTGTGGACCTTGTAATCATGTGAGTTAATACTTAATAAACTCATATATACGTATATACACACACACACACATATAGATGGAATATATATATACACACACACACATACATATTCCATCAGTTCTGTCCCTCTAAAGAACCCTGGCTAATATAACTGGTAATTACAAGATACAATTAGCTAATCCAGAATTATCTTCAGCTCTTCAGTATTCCAAGCTTCAGCTCTTAAGTACAACTACTCACTAAACATATACTCAATATTGTTCCACAGACACTCCAACTCAACATCCTCTTCCGCCACCTTAAGACTTCACTTCTGCCAATTTCCCCATTATCTTCCTATTTCCTAAATTAATAATCAGGAAGCCATCATATATGTTCAGCTGCTAACTCACTTTGAACCAAATCTGAAACCAAATTTAATCTCTACTTCTTCACTATTTCTTGGGCTTACTCCTCTCTATTCCATATTGACAGTCTAAGTGCTTGTTGCTTCTTACCAAAATTTCTGTAATTATCTCTAAAGCGATTTTTCCTCTATCTCTATCATTTTCCCTGTTTGCCAGAGAGACTTTTCTAAGCAGGAATTAATTTTGTCACTTCCTAATTTAACAGCTAATCATCTCCTCCTTCAGGAAGAAAATCAAAACTCTTCAGCATAGCGTAATGTACCCTTCATTATCTGTTACTTGTTTATTTCTTTTTTTTTTTTTTTGACACGGAGTCTTTGCTCTGTCACCCAGGCTGGAGTGCAGTGGCACAATCTAGGCTCACTACAAGCTCCACCTCCTGGGTTCACGCCATTCTCCTGCCTCAGCCTCCTGAGTAGCTGGGATTACAGGCATGTGTCACCACATCTGGCTATTTTTTTGTATTTTTAGTAGAAACGGGGTTTCCTCATGTTGGTCAGGCTGGTCTCACACTCCGGACCTCAGGTGATCTGCCCACTTCGGCCTCCCAAAGTGCTGGGATTACAGGCATGAGCCACTGTTCCCAACCTCACTGAACTAGTTTTATTCTCTATTTGAGCATATAGTTTCTATTTCATTACCATATTACTAGCACCAAACATAATAACTGATACATATAAGATGATCAAATTTGGCTGGCCATTACAATATCATTTGTAATCCCAGCAGTTTGAGAGGCCAAGGAAGGAGGATCGCTTGAGCCCAGGACTTCAAGACTAGCTTGGGTAAAACAGTGAAATACCATCTCTATTTGAAAAAAAAAAAAAAAAAAAAAAAAAAAAAGATGCTCAAATTCATGTTTCTTTCCAATACAATTACCAAATAAGCAGTATAAACATTAGCAGTATACCCATTTCTCTGAAATCTGGCACCCTTATCTGAGCTGACAAGGAACAGCAACAACAATAACAACAACAAAAAAAAATCTAAAGGATTAGAGAAAACATAATACCTGTTTATTAATACCTGTTTATTCTAGTTCTCATGGTAGAATTTCTACTTCTTCCATACTGAGCTACAAAGAATGTATAGTTCTTATTTATTTAGAGACACTCTGTTGAGTAGGCTGGAGTGCAATGGCTCAATCAAGACTCAGTGTAACCTCAAAGTCCTAGGCTCAAGCAATCTTCCTGCCTCGACCTCCCAAGTAGCTAGAACTGCAGGCATGCACCACCACATCCAACTAACTTTTTTTTTTTACTTTATTTTTAAAATTTGATTTTTATTGGTTTGTTATTATTATTTCAATAGTTTTAGGTGTACAAGTGTCTTTTGGTTACATGGATGAATTATATAGTGGTGAAGGCTAGGATTTTAGTGTACTTATCACCTAAATAGTGTACATTATACCCAACAGGTAATTTTTCATTCCTCACTCCCTTCACACTTCCCTGCTTCTAAGTTTCCAGTGTCTATTATATCACTATGGTTTTGCATACCCACAGCTTAGCTCCCACTTATAAATGAGAACATGTGGTATTTAATTTTCCATTCCTGAATTACTTCCAAGTTGCTGCAAAATGTAGTCATTAGTTTTTTTTTAATAGCTAAATAGTATTCCACAGTGTGTGCTGTGTGTGTGCATATGTGTGTATATATACTGTCTCTTATACACATCTAGATGTGTATAAGAGACACACACACATATATATATACACACATGATCTTCTGTGTCACCAAGACTGGAGTACAGTGGTATGATCAGCTTACTGTAACCTCAATCTCCTATGTTTAAAGGATCCTCATTCCTCAGCCTCTTGAGTAGCTAGGACTACAGGCATATGCTACCATGACTGGCTAATTTTTGTGTGTGTGTAGAAATGGGGGTCTCACTTTATTGCACAGCCTGGCCTCAAACTTCTGGGCTCAAGTGATCCTCCTATCCCAGCATCCAAAAGTGTTGGGATTATGGGCATCAGCCACCATGCCTGACTTATAATACCACATTTTCTTTATCCATTTATCAGTTGATGGGCACTTAGATTGAGTCTATATCTTTGTAATTGTGAATTGTGCTGTGATAAACATATGCATGCAGAAGTCTTCTTGATATAATGATTTATTTTCCTTTGGGTAGATACCCAGTAGTGAGATTGCTGAATTTAATAGTAGATGTACTTTTAGTTCTTTGAGAAATCTCCATACTATTTTCTGTAGAGGTTGTACTAATTTATAGTCTCATGAGCAGTGCATAAGCATTCCATTTTCACCATTTACCACATCCATGCTAACATCTATTGTCTTTTGACTTTTTAATAATGGTTATTCTGGATAAAGTGACCTCTCATTGTGGTTTTAATGCTCATTTCTGTAGAGGACTACGTGCTCACAAACCAGGAGTTCCCGATAAGTCCTGCTCTTGCAAACGAAGCAGGGCGTTCCCGATAAGTCTTGCTCTTGCAAACGAAGCAAGTCGTTGGGGGCTTGTTTATGTGTAAACATCTTGAAAATCAAGGTCAGAAAAACAACAATGTGTCTCGTGACTTGGCAACATTCCACAAACGACTGTATAAAATAAAGCAGAGCGCGCCATTCGAGGTGGCCGCCATGTTTGTCTTGTCTTGTGTTGTCTTGTGTGTTCATTCCTTTGTTTAGGAAACACGCGGACCCCAACATCTGGCACAGCGAGCAGGGTCCGTGGCTCCAGAGAGCAAGGAACCGGAGGAGGAACACCCCGGGCAGGTAAATAAAGAAAGGGGGACCCACGGGAAAATTATGGGGAATTCCACCTCTCTGGTCTCTGAATATTTGCGGTTACTCCAGGGACTGTTGATGTCTATAGGAGTAGAAGTTAGTTAAGGAACATAAGACTTTGAAGTGATTGTTTGCCCATGTTGAACAACATTGTTATTGGTTTCAATATCAAACCAAAGTGCAGTTAAATCGAAAGGAATGGTTACAAGTGGTTAAAGTACTGCGTCGAGCTCATCAGCGAGGGCAAATGATGCCTCTGACTTTGTGGACTTTGTGTGTAGTTCCATTACTCAGGCATTAGAGTTACTTGAAACTGACTCAGAGCATGGCGATACTGCCACAGGAGGTGAGGCATCTGAAGCTTTAGAGAGGAATGATCCTAGAGAGGAACATATTTACGCCCCGGTTGTTGAGGACAAGGAATTGGAAAAAGAGCTAATGCCTCCTTCATCTGAAGGAAATTCTGATCTGCAGCACGTTTTAGAGATGTTACAACAGTTGTTAAAATTGCAAGGTACTGCTGCTCCTGTTTCTCCTATCTCTCCGCCATGAGCCTTCCCTGTTACCTTCCCTTCTGCTCCTTTGGAAAAAGATTTCCCTTTGCCTCCACCTCCAACCTCTTTGCCTATATCAGGTGAGGTTTTCTCTGTGCCTCTTCCTCCTGTAGGAGAAAAGAAGGAATCGAAGGAAAAGGATGATTTCGAGGAATTATATTTATTCTCAGTAACACGGGCTGCTTTCGGCCCCAATGCTCAGTTCCCAAATGGTGGCCAGAATGTGACTTTTACAGCCCTACAATTTAAATTTTTGAAAGAAATGAAAGCTGCAATTTCTAATTATGGACCTCAGTCACCGTTTGTTCTTGGCCTTCTTGATTCTTCTCTTTAGAACATATGATGATTCCTATTGACTAGGAAACATTGGGACAGGCTGTCCTTGATCGTTCACTATGGCTTCAATTAAAAAGTTGGTGGTGGGAGGAAGCAAGAGTACAAGCTAGAAAAAATGCTACCCAAAATCCCCCAGGACCTAATGAAGAGCAGCTTATGGGTTCAGGACAATAAGCCACTCTTAATGCTCAGGCAGGCCTAGATGATATTGCTCTCACTCAGATTAAAGCCTTGTTTATAAAAGCGTGGACTAAGGTTGAAATAGCCGGTAAAACTTTATCTTTTGTAAAGATCCTACAAGGAGCCACTGAGCCATAACCAGATTTTGTAGCCTGTCTTCAAGATGCTGTATTAAAGACTGTAGGTTCAGGCCCTGCTGCTAAAATTCTTTTGGATACTCTGGCTTTTGAGAGTGCTAATCCTGAGTGCCAAAAATTGCTGCATCCTCTAAAAGCTAGTGAAGCTGATTTAGCTGAATACATTCAGGCTTGTGCAGGTGTTGGAGGAGCTATTTACAATGCTCAATTGTTTGCTGGGACACTTTCTAAGGCTTTAAAAGGCAATTCTAAACAAGGTATATGCTATCAATGTGGGAAACCTGGTCATTTTCAAAAGGAATGCCAGAAAAAATTAGGCTCTTCTGCTCTAAAAGAAAAAAGGTTACCATCTGATATGTGTAAACAATGAGGCAAGGGTCGACATTGGACCAATGAATGTCGTTCAAAAACTGATAAAAGTGAGAATGTATTGTCACCCCTCTCGGGAAACAGGAGCCAGGGCCTGCAGGCTTGGGGCCCCAACAACTACAATGCAGGCCTACCCCAGTACCCAGTGAGCAGTGACTTACAACATCAAGGAATGACCTCCAGTCCTCCTTAAAGACATCTTACCCTACCCCAGTTTCTCAGCTTTATGCTGCCACTGAGCAGAGTGCCGCTGTTGACCTAGCTATTGTCCAACCTTATACTTTATCTCCTAATGGAGGAATATATAAGCTGGCTACCGGAGTGTGTGGTCCTTTGCCAAAGGGACATGTAGGACTTTTACTAGGTCGAAGCAGCAGCGCTATGCGGGGGTTAATGGTGGTCTCAGGAATTATTGATCCTGATTTTACTGATGAAATCCTTATTATGGTACAAGTCTCACAATTTATGCGCCTAGAGGCAGGGGAACATATTGCACAATTGCTTTTATTGCCTTTTTTTTTCCTTTCTTATCTAGAGATGTGTCTCGTCAAGGAGGTTTTGGTAGTACTGGGAAAACTCTTTTCTGGGAAACTTTAGTTTCTGATCAAAAACTTTTATGTTCATTGCAAATTAATGGGATACTTTTTGAGGGATTAGTCGACACAGGAGCGGATGTAT
>NW_012104321.1:493929-505844 GCF_000951045.1 Mandrillus leucophaeus
TTCAAACTTGTAAATAAGGAAAGGGGAAATGTAGAGGACTACGTGCTCACAAACGAGGTGTTCCCGATAAGTCCTGCTCTTGCAAACGAAGCAGGGTGTTCCTGATAAGTCCTGCTCTTGCAAACGAAGCAGGGGTTCCCAATAAGTCCTGCTCTTGCAAACGAAGCAGGGTGTTGGAGGCTTGTTTATGTGTAAACATCTTGAAAATCCAGAAAGTCAGGGAAAGGTCAGAAGAACAACGTGTCTTGTGACTTGGCAACATTCCACAAACGACTGTACAAAATAAAGCAGAGCATGCCATTCGAGGCGGCCGCCATGTTTGTCTTGCCTTGTGTTGTCTTGTGTGTTCATTCCTTTGTTAAGGAAACACGTGGACCCCAACACATTTCCCTGGTGGTTAGTGATGTTGAGCATTTTTTTCACATGTTTGTTGGCCATTTGTATATCTTATGTTAAGGAACGTCTGCTTATGTCATTTACCCACTTTTTAATGGACTTATTCATTTTTTTTCTTGCTGATTTGAGTTACTCATAGATTCTGGATATTAGTCCTTTGTTGATGTACAGGTGACAAATATTTTCTCTCATTCTGTAAGTTGTCTGTTTACTGTTGATTATTTCTTTTGTTGTATAGAAGCTTTTAAGTTAAATTAGGTCTCATTTATTTATTTTCCTTTTTGTTATATTTGTCTTGGGGGTCATAGTCATAAATTCTTTACCTAAGCAAACGTCCAGAATAGTTTGTCTTAGGTTTTTCTAATATAATTTTTATGATTTTAGGGCTTAGATTTAAGTCTTCAATCTATCTTCGGTTAATTTTTGTACATGGTGAGAATAGGGATCCAGTTTCATTCTTCTACATCTGGCTATCCAATTTTTCCAGCATCATTTATTGAATAAGTTATTCTTTGCTCAGTGTATGTTTTTGTTGGCTTTGTCAAAGATCAGCTGGCTGTTGTATTTGGCTTTATTTCTGGGTTCTCTATTCTGTTCCAATGGTCTATGTATCTACTTTTATGTGGGTGCCATGCTGTTTTGGTTACTATAGCCTTGTAGTAAAATTTGAAGTAATGTGATGCCTCCGGATTTATTCTTTTTGCTCTGGATTGCTTTGGCTATTTGCATTACTTTTTGGTTCCGTATACATTTTAAATTTTTTTTCTTAATTCCACAAAAAATGATGTTGAGGTATTTTGATAGGAATTGCATTGAATCTGCAGATTGCTTTGGACAGTATGGTCATTTTCACAATTTTAATTCTAACAGTCCATGAGCTTAAGCATAGGATGTATTTCCATTTATTTATGTCATATATGATTTTTTTCATCAGTGTTTTATAGTTCTTATAGAGCTCCTTCATCTCGTTGGCTAAGTATATTCATACGTTTTGTTTGGCTGTTTTGTGTTTTTGTTTTTGTTTTTGTGCTAACGTAAATGGGACTGAGTTCTTGATTTGATTCTCACAATGGTCATTATTTTGCCCAGAAACTTTTAAAATATTTTGTTGAGATTGGGTTGCTTTATGTTGGCCATGCTGGCCTCGAACTTCCTACCTTGGCCTCTCAAAGAGGTAGGACTACAAGTGTGAGCCACCATGTCTGGCTCAGTTTGTAGTTTATTAATATCTCTTTTCATTTGCTGACAACCAGCTTGACTAGGAGGGAGATGCTTATTAGCTCTTTCTGTTCCATCTCTTTTAGAGTAGTCCAACTTCTTCCCCAAATCATAGGTACTATGGACAGGGATTATACTCATTTTTAATACTTATACTTCTAGACTCTAAATATCACCATTAATGGTAAAAGGTTTTACTTGCTCTATATTGCAAAGGAAATATTAATATTAGCATATTAGGAGGCAAGTAAGATAATAACCATGTTGCTTAGAATCAGAGAGATACAGGATCAAATCCTGGATGCTACAAGTAACTAGCCAGGTAGTTCTGTGCTAGTTACTTAACTTTTTTAGTCCCAAGGAAATTTCTGTGGAGGTTGATGATGACACCAAACTATAAACCACCTTATGACAAAAACTCTATTGTATTAGTACTTATATTACCAAAGTCTTACATAACATGTCACTTAAGAAAAGTTAATTTTGTTCATAAAATAAAATGTCACAGGTTGGTTCTCCAGGAATCAGATGGATTTAAGGGTACATAAAGTTTATTAAGGAAGGGAAAGGAAAGGAAATGTGAAGAAAAAAAAAAAAAAAAAAAAAAAAAAGAAGAAGATGATTCAGGCAGGATTGAGCAGGGGATAGTCAAACCTTGATTCATACTAACGAATTCTCTATCAGCCAAAAGAGGGACTCATAGCTAAGATTTCCTGTTACAGAAATCCCCATGTTGAGCGAAAGTGGGTTGGCTCTTGTACCACTCCCTTGTTCAGTCATTGGTTGGGGAGTACCTCATGAATAGCTAGATCTCAGCCACTACCACCTTACTCAGCCTTGGTTTCAGATCACCCAGTGATGAGCTTGAACTTCATCTGGAGAGCTGAGGCTGATCTTTGTAAATGCTAATGCTGTAGTCGGCTAACCACACTCCTGGAAGCTCGTCAGTGAGTCCTTTATTGAGATGGGATCTGAGATTTGGCCTATATCTACAATTATTTTTGTTGAACAATTAACAACAGTATTTTTGTATTAATTAACATTTTGTTAATTAAATAGTTTAAAGTAGAACATTTCCCTATTTTGTAGCTACTAGGAACTACAAAGAAACTTGGTTTTCCAAAATTATGCTCCTTTAAAAAATTCTCCGATTTTATTCCCGGGAAAATTTTTGAAGGATTTCACAATCTCACAAAATTAAACCGGGTAGATGTTAATATATCATTTACATTAATCTATGGACAGATATGAAATATTTATTATAAGCCATCAGAAGACAATTTATAAAAGCTGCCTGTATGAATGGCTTTGCAAATGAATTTTTGCTACCCAGCATTTTGTTTTTAGTTGTATATATACAGTGGCAACATTCACATAAGTTTTAGATTGGTGCAAAAGTAATTTAGGCTTTTGCCATTACTTTTATGACAAAAACGGCAATTACTTCTGCACCAACCTTAAATACCTATCTAGCAGGCAAAATGAAAAGTTTTGAACAACACTTACTCTCAAATGAGTGTTGACAGCAATAACTTCTTAAAATTCTCATTGTATTTGCAAAATTCTAGAACATATTTGTGAGGATGATCTATTGAGTTAGAAATCATATTGATGTGTAGAATTAACAGGATTTTAATAGTATTGGTATTCAAAATAAAGTTATTCCATTAACCTGTAGCCTAATGTAACCAATTGAACCTTGTGCTTATAAAGATGCATATTATTCATTGATAGGAAAAATATAATTTAATAACTATGATATTCTCTGCTTCTCATTCAAGTGTAATTAATTTTTTGGACTAAAATTCAATTCTATTATTTTTTAATTCAATAATTATTCATAAATATGGAACTCAGTGTGGTAGATTAAAGATGGCTACGAACCCTTTGCTAGTATTCCTATTGAAAAGTGGGGTCTAATGTTCCTGTCCTTGCATCTGGGCTAGTCTTATTGACTTGCATGATTAATAGAGTATGATGATTCTGCATGACTTTCAGGATTAGTTCAGGAAAGGCTATCCATTATGGTCTGTTATAATGTTCCTTCTGAGGTTACTCCTTTGCAGAAAGAACCTAGCAGCCATGCTGAGAAGCAGAAACCACATGGTCCTTCCATTGACAGCTTCACTGGGCTCCCAGAGGACACCAAACATCAACTGCCTGCTATGAGAATGAGCTACCTTGGACATCTAGGCTGGTGGAGTCTTCAGTTGACTAAAATCCCAGCTAACATCTCACTCTAACTGCCTGAGAAACACAAGGCTAGAGCTGCCCAGTTGAATCACATCCCAAGTTCTTGACATAGAAAATTGTGAATTAAATAAAATTACAGTTTTAAGACACTAAATTTTGAAATAACTTGTTACAAGATCATCCAAACATAGAGACAAAATCTAAATTATTATCGTTGGGATTGGTGTAAATTATGTCATTATAGTTGTGTAAACATGCATACAGTAAAATTTTTAAAATAAATATTTTGTGATTTAATTTTTGATATTGGTGATTTAAATTACATTTGCAATGATTTTCAAATAGCTCATTTCAAGAATATTAGCAATATTTATGTTCTTATGATATAACCTACTAAAGAATCTGAAATACGAATAAAAAATTACGTACAAGTGATTTCATTCCTGTACTTCTATTTTATGTATTCGGAAAGTTAGAGCCACATACTCAGAAATTTAGGTAGTTTGTCCCAGGTTCAGTTTCCTGACTCCAGTCTTATAAATTTTATAATGCATTTTGCCTGTGTTTGGAATTATGTCATTGCTTAAGACTATTAACTAAATAGAAATCAAATGTCAAAAAATAAAAGCAAGTAGAATCTGTAAATAATTTTGACAATAATAATATGCTGAAAGGCTACAGTAACCAAAACAACATTGTACTGGTACCAAAACAGACCAATGGAACAGAACAGAGGCCTCAGAAATAATACCACACATCTACAACCATCTGATCTTTGACAAACCTGACACAAACAAGCAATGGGGAAAAGATTCCCTATTTAATAAATGTTTTTGGGAAAACTGGGTAGACATATGTAGAAAACTGAAACCGAATCCCTTCCTTACACCTTACACAAAAATCAACTCAAGATGGATCAAAGACTTAAACGTAAGACCTAGGACCATAAAAATTCTAGAATAAAACTTGGGCAGTACCATTCAGGACATAGGTATGGGCAAAGACTTCATGTGTAAAACACCAAAAGCAACAGCAAAAAAAGCCAAAATTGACAAATGGGATCTAATTAAACTAAAGAGCTTCTGCACAGCAAAATAAACTAACATCAGAGTGAAAAGGCAACCTATAGAATGGGAGAAAATTTTTGTAATCTATCCATCTGACAAAGGACTAATAACCAGAATCTACAAAGAACTTAAACAAATTTACAAGAAAAAAAATCAAATAACCCCATCAAAACGTGGGCAAAGGATATGAACAGACACTTCTCAAAAGAAGACATTTATGTCTTCATCATCATAACTGGTCATTATCATCATCATCACTGGTCATTAGAGAAACGCAAATCAAAACCACAATGAGATACCATCTCACGCCAGTTAGAATGGTGATCATTCAAAAGTCAGAAAACAACAGATGCTGGAGAGGATGTGGAGAAATAGGAAAACTTTTACACTGTTGGTGGGAGTGTAAATTAGTTCAACCATTGAGGAATACAGTGTGGTAATTCCTCAAGGATCTAGGACTAGAAATACCATTTGACCCAACAATCCTATTACTAGGTATATAATCCAAAGGATTATAAATCATTCTAGTATAAGGACACATGCACACATATGTTTATTGTGGCACTATTCACAATAGCAAAGACTTGGAACCAACCCAAATGTCCATCAATAACAGACTGGATAAAGAAAACGTGGCACATATACACCATGGAACACTATGGAGCCATAAAAAAGGATGAGTTCATGTCCTTTGCAAGAACATGGAAGAAGCTGGAAACCATCATTCTCAGCAAACTATCACAAGAACAGAAAACCAAACACCGCATGTTCTCACTCCTAAGTGGGAGTTGAACAATGGGAACACATGGACATAGTGAGGGGAACATCACACACCAGGGCCTGTCAGGTGATGGGGGGTAGGAGAGGGATAACATTAGAGAAATACCTAATGCACATGACAGGTTGATGGGTGCAGCAAACCACCATAGCATGTTTTTGCCTGTGTAAGAAAACTGAATATTCTGCATGTGTACCCCAGAACTTAAAGTATAATTTTTAAAAAGACAAACATGCAAATAAAAAACAAATAATAATTTCTAATTCTCACAAACCTCCCAATAATTCCTCCAGTAAAATTACGAACATAAGTTTTGGCTTCTTAAACACATCAAGTTTGACATTGAGTCATCATGACTTTCTTTCTATTTGTAGACTTCTGATCTTCTCTCTGGAGGGCTTTACTGTATGATTTACAAGCTGTTCCCTCACTCTTATAAACAAAAAGTTCAAAAGATAAAAAAACAAAGAAAACAGACAACTTTATCAGGGCAAACAGGGACAGAATTTTATGAACACGTGAAAAAAAAAAAAAAAAAAGAAGAAGAAAGAAAAAAGGAATATCACCAAGGAGGACAGAGCTCAGAGATAAGAAAACACAAGGATGTGTAATCATTGACAATATATCCTGCTCTACCTAAATAAGTGACCTCGTATAATTCTTACTTTGACTTAGTTTCAAAGTAGCATGCTATCTGCAACCCCTGGGTAGCTAGTGAAATAAAGCAGTGGAGGTATATACTCTCCAAATAGGTCCATGGGAGGCATTGCTTCTCAAATAATGAAAACAAGGTTAAGAAAACCACAATTTTGTTTATTATTAGTTCGCTCAAAACAATTGAAAAACATTTTATATATCATTTCAGCATTAATAATTACTGTTTGATGCTATAAAATTTTTCTTTTTATAAACATTAACTAAAAAATCATTGTAGATCCATCTTTATGTGTTCACTTAAGATATTAACATTCCATTGATTTACAGTAAGTGTACTTTTTAAATGAGTACTATTTAAATACTATTAAATGAATACTATTTAAAAAAATTTTAAGCATAATATTTTTATGATATCTTTACTGATTATACAACTACATTTATTAGAGGTAAAATCCACACAGTTTGCCCACAGAATTTTATATCTATATGTTATATATTGTATAGCATATATTTATTATATATACTTATATATTTATATTTATATTCAGTTTTTAATTAATTTTTTTGAGATGGAGTCTCACTTTGTTGCCCAGGCTGGCATGCAATGGCATGATCTTGGCTCACTGCATGAGAATCAAGCGATTCTCATTCCTCAGCCTCCCAAGCAGCTGGGACTACAGATGCCCACCACGATGCCTGGCTAACTTTTGTATTTTTAGTAGAGGCAGGGTTTCACCATATTGGCCAGGTTGGTCTCGAATTCCTGACCTCGGTATCCACCCTGCTTGGCCTCCTAAAGTTCTGAGATTACAGGCATGAGCCACCGCCCCCAGCCTAGAATTATATATATATTTTAAAGAACTAACAAATACATTACCAAACAATAGCATCGATTGTATATTCTAAGTCTTTTTTACAGTTTTGAAATAAAACTAAACAAATGATTCTTAGACATTACATTTACTGTGATTTACTCTGGTATTTATATGAAATGTTGATTAAGTTTACAAATAAAACACAAACAATAATGTAATTTAAAAATTTATCCATGAACAAATTAAATGGCATTTATTAATTTAGTATTGAAATTGTTAGTAATTTCTCTTTTACGGGATGGTCAAGAGCAAACAGTTGTTCAAAGCTAGTATGTTAGAAATGTTTTGTTTTTAGCATATTAGTCAAAAAAGGAAACAGCATTATCTCTTGATACAGTGGTATATCTCCTAGGATTTTCAAGCAATTGAGGAAGAATGTTTGGATATCACCATAATCTTTTCAACAATGAATGGTACTCTTAGAATATCTTAAAAATTATTACTGATACAAATATTTCAAAAAATAATACCACCTTACATTTGTATAGGGGCTTTATAATTTAAAATATGCTCCTTTGTACAAAACCATGTTTTACTATCAAAATCTTTCTTAGCTTGTTATTGAAAAAATATTACATTTCTAGAATAAGTAGAGTTTCAGACATAAAAAGTAAGCAGAGAAAGTAATTGTAGCAAGGGATGAAATATAAGAAAAACATATATCATAATACTGAGAAAGTGTTCATCACACTCTCAACAAAATTCACTGAAGTCCTACATTTTTGGAATAGTTAAAAACATTATCTTACAATGATAAATTTATTAAGATGTCAAAAAAGTTCCATAAAACTATGTTCTTGTCATCTTTGTTTCACGTTTTTGAACTAACAATAAAAAATAATGAGGTTGTACAACTTTTCTAATGTGATGTACCCCATCTTACTGATTTTTTTCTGATTATACAATAAGTGAACAGAGCATTTCAACCTATCTTTATAAAAACACTACTCAAGTATTTCCTTATTTTTTTTGTTTGATCCAGTTCTTTCATAAACATTAAAATTTAAAAAAAAGCATTGGTATTTACTTTTCTAAAGCCATCTTAAAATGATAGTATTTTGCAGGTAGGAGAATGAGAACCAAATTTCTTAGGGTCATAAAATGAGTTTTTAGGCAACACAAATTAGTTTTCTGATCTCCTAAAACGCATGGGTTTCATCAAAATCAATTTGGAACTATAACACATAAGTCATTTTACAAACTCATCAACAAAGAGCTTCTTAACAGAAACAGTCAACAAGTGATAAAGCAATAACTTACACTGTCTCACTGGAATTGCTTGATAAGAAATTCTAGGAGAAAGTAATGCATATAAGAGGTTGTGCGATTCTCTTGATTCCGTCATTTTTGCTTCCCAGAGGAGACAGCAAGGAAATGCCATATTCTACTTATATTTCTTAAGCAAGGTAAGAAATTGTTCACATATCTCTTCCCACAATGTAAACTACACATGAAAAAATAAAAAATAAAAAATAAAAAGCCAGACACAGAGCTTATCTGTGTAATCCAACACTTTGGGAAGCCAAGGCAGATTTCCTGAACCCAGGAGTATGAGACCAGCCTGGGCAACATGGTAAGATCTCATTTCTATAAAAAATAATAATGATAAGAAGAAGAAAAGAAAATATTGTTTAAAACATTATGTTAAAAGTTCCTTTCTGTTATGAAGCATGCTTACTGGCTTTCTGTATTTTACATAGGAATAAGGGAAATTTTACCTATTTATCTACCTAAACCTCCTAAATTAAGTAAGAAATTATGGGAAACAGCGACCACCAAGGAACCAAGATGACTGGCGTGCTCCTAATAGACCTTCAGAGGGAAGGCACCAAGAGTGGACAGAGGGAAGACACAGAAGCTGGGCTGAAGCAGGAGAAAGCTGGAAACTCTGCACTGGTCCACCACGCAACAGGACTTGTTCCTGGCCCCCAGCAACTCCCAGGGAATAGGTGAGTTAAGCTGGCAAGGGGCAACCTGCTCTCACCATGGGCCTCTGAATCGCTGGCAGGAGGAGACCCACTGACCACCACAGACACTTTTGTTGGCAGGGAGGGATGCTTAAATAAGTGGTAGGGACAGCAAGTCAGCTGATGTGGAGTCCAGAGGTTTTGATGTGGAAGTATGTGTAGCAGAGTATGGCCGGGGACAACCACCCTTTTGGCTTGACTTGTTCCCATAGGAGACTTTAGTCATGGGGAACTGCTGAACCTGAACTGTGTCAGCCAGTTTTGCCCATCATATGGGGCCTGTCCAATCTGAGCACACCTTAGTTTTCTGGCCTCTCCTGGGACCCCAGACTGGCCATGACTGCTTGCAGGGCAGTCTCGGGTTACTTGGGAGCCCATAGCTTCTGCACTGGTGGACTGTGCCTGAGCTGCAGAGAGCTCCAGTGGCACAACCCCTACGGCCACACATCAGCCTGCCCACTATCTTCTCATACTGCAGCTTCCCCAGGGCCCATGGAAACTCCCCACATCATTTGGCTTGTGTGTGTCTGCGCAAATGGATTTTGCTTTGCTTACCTCTCAGACTGCAGAAGTATAGTCTGTTCCCCACCCTCCACCAACTGCCATTGCAGACAGAGCCTCGGCAGGCACAGAACCAGCCAACCTCTCCCCTGCCAGCACCCTGCCCTTGTGCTAATACTGTACAGTGAACAGGAGATCCTCCCTCATACTGAGTGACCACTCCACCTTCTGGGGCACAGAGAAGACACCCAGACCTGTGCCCACCAGCACCCCACCACTGAGCCAACATCACCTCCAGTGTAACCATACACACGGTTGCCAACAGAGACCTCCTTACCACCAAGTTGTGTTGCCTTCACCACGGTGGTGAATGTCTGAAGGGAGGCAGGAACCATGGCACTTGCTGGCACTCTGCTGCAGCTGCCACTACTGTTGCTGCTAGCACATGAGAACGAGGACTGATCCTGCTGTTACTGCACTAAAGAATGCTTTGGCTGGCACCACCCATCAGAGTGTAGTGACCTGTGGTCTGAAAGCACCTTCCCCCCACTACCGCCTCCCCCCACCTCAGTGCAGTGAGTTCCTAACATCAAGGAGCCGAGAGAACAAAATCGGGGGTTCATGCAAGCACCCAGAGTGAGAGCACATAGTCCAGGAGTTGGCGGCTGAGCACCAACCTCCTAAAATCTTCCAGAAATAAAGCCAGTCAGCTGAATCCATATAATATTACAATCAAACCTTCAAGGTCATCAAATAGGATAAAAGAATTTTTAAAAACCCATACAAATGTCAGCAATATCAAACACTGAAAGTAGATAAGCTCACAAAGATGAAATAGAATCAGTGCAAGAACCATGTCAACCCCAAAAGCCAGAAGGCCTTTTTTTTAAATTTATTTTTATTTTTTATTTATTTTACCTCCAAATGATTGCATCACCTCTCCAGCAAAGGTTCTAAACCAGGGTAAGATGGCTAAAATGACAGAAATAGAATTCAGAATATGGATATGAATGAAGATCATTGAGCTACAAGAGTATGTTAAAATCCAGTACAAGGAAGCTGAAAATCCTGATAAATAATGCAGGTGCTGACAGACAAAATAGCCAGTATAGAAAATAATGTAACCAACATGATAGAGTTGAAAAACACACTACAGGAATTTCATAATGCAATCACAAATATCAATAGCAGAATATACCAAGAAAAGGAAAGAATCTCATAAACTGAGGACTGGCTTTCTGAAATAAGCCAGTCAGACAAATATAGAGAAAAAAGAATGAAAATGAACAAACAAAACCTCTGAGAAATATGGCATCACATAAAGAGACCAAATTTACAACTCTTTGGTGTCCCTGAAAGATATCAGAAGTATAGAGCCAACATGGAAAACATATGTCAGAGTATTATCCGTAAGTACTTCACCAACCTACCTAGAGAGGCCAACATTCAAATTCATAAAATGCAGAGAACCCCAATAACACATTTTAAAAGAAGATCATCCCCAATAGACATAATCATCAGATTCTCCAAGGTTGAAATGAAAGAAAAAAATGTTAAGGGGAGCTAGAGAGAAAGGCCAAGTCACCTACAAAAGGAAGCCCATCAGGCTAACAGCAGACAAATCAGCAGAAACCTTATGAGCCAAAAGACATTGGGGGCCTATATTCAATATTCTTAAAGAAAAGAATGCAAACCCAGAATTTCATACCTGGCCAAACTAAGCTTCATAAGAGGAGGAGAAATAAGATATTTTTCAGACAAGGAAATGCTGAGGGAATTTGTTACCATCAGATCTGCCTTACAAGAGCTCCTGAAGGAAGCACTAAACATGGAAAGGAAAAACCATTAGCAGCCACTACAAAAACAGGCTAAATTACAGATCAGTGACACTATAAAGCAACCACATAAACAAGTAGCAAACTAAACAGTTAACATTATAACAGAATCAAATCCACAAATATCCATGTTAACCTTGAATGTAAATGGGCTAAGTTCCCCAATTAAAAGGCACCGAGTGGGAAGCTGGATAAGGAATCACAAGACTCATTGGTATGCTGTCTCAAAGAGACCCATCTCACATGCAATGACATAGGCTCAAAATCATGGGATGCAGAAAAATCTATCAAACAAATGGAAAACAGATAAAAGTAGGGTTGCAATCCTAGTTTCAGCCAAAACAGACTTTAAACCAACAAATATCAAAAAGAAAAAAAGAAGGACAATACATAATGGTAAAGGGTTCAATACAACAATAAGATCTAAC
>NW_012104321.1:505894-515253 GCF_000951045.1 Mandrillus leucophaeus
CAGCCAAAACAGACTTTAAACCAACAAATATCAAAAAGAAAAAAAGAAGGACAATACATAATGGTAAAGGGTTCAATACAACAATAAGATCTAACTATCGTGAATATACATGCACCCAACATTGGAGTACCCAGATTCAAAAATCAAGTTCTTGGAGACCTTCAAAGAGACTTAGATACCCAAACAATAATTGTGGGAGACTTTAATATCCCACTGACAATAAAGACAGAAAATAAGCAAAGATCTTCAGGACATGAACTCAGCACTGGATCAAATGGATCTAATAGACATCTACAGAACTTTCCACCCCAAAAGAGCAGAATATACATGATTTTCATTGGCACATGGCACATACTCTAAAATTGGTAACAAAATCAGTAGTAAAACACGCCTTAGCAAATGCAAAAGAATAGAAATCCTAAAAAACAATCTCTTGAACCACAGTACAATCAAATCGAAAGTCAAAACTAAGAAATTCACTCAAAACCATATAATTACATTAAAATTGAAAACTTGCTCCTGAATGACTTTTTGGTAAATAATAAAATTCAGGAAGAAATCATAAAGTTCTTTGAAATAAATGAGAAAAAAGATACAATGTACCAGAGTCCCTGGAACATAGCTAAGGCAGTGTTAAGAGGGAACATTACAGCACTAACTGCCCACATCAAAAAGTTAGAAAGATCTAAAGTTAACAACCTAACATCACAACTAAAAGAACTAGAAAATCAAGAGGAAATAAATCACAAAGCTAGCAGAAGACAAGAAATAACCAAAATCAAAGCTGAAGGAGATGGGGACAAGAAAAACCCTTCAAAAGATCCACAAATCCAGGAGCTGGGTTTTTTTGTTTGTTTGTTTGTTTTTTTGTTTGTTTGTTTGTTTTGAAAAATTTAGTACAATATATATACCACTAGCTAGACTAATGAAGAAAACAGATAATATTCAAATAAACAGAAACAACAAGGAAGATACTACCACTGACCCCACAGAAATAAAAAAAAAAAGAAAATATTATTAATATCTCTATGCACAAAAACTAGAAAATTTAGAAGAAATGAATAAATTCCTGGAGACACACACTCTCCCAATACTGAATATGGAAGAAATGGTATCCCTGAACAGACCAGTAGTAAACTCTGAAATTGAATCAATAACAAATAGCCTTCAAAACAATAAAAGCCCAGGAGCAGAAGGATTCACAGCTGAATTCCACTAGATGTACTGGAAAAGCCAGTATCTTTCTTCCTGAAACTATCCCAAATAACTGAGAAGGACAGACTTCTCCCTAACTCATTCTATTTAGCCAGCATGATCCTGACACCAAAACCTGGCAGAGACACAACAACAAAAAACTTCAGGCCAATGTTTATTTATGAACATCAATGGACAAATTCTCCACAAAATACTGGCAAACCAAATCCAACAGCATATCAAAATGTTTATTCACCATAATCAAGTAGGCCTCATTCCTGAGATGTAAGGTTGATTCAACATATACAAATAAATAAATGTGATTCATCACATAAACAGAACCAAAGACAAAACCCACATAATTATTTCAATAGATGCAGAAAAGGCATTCAATAAAACTCAACACTTTTTCATGTTAAAAACTCTCGATAAACTAGGCATTGAAGGAACATTCCTAAAAATAATAGGAGCCATCTATGACAAACCCACAGCCAACATCATACTGAATGGGCAAAAGCTGGAAACATTCTTTTGAAAACCAGCATAAGACAAGGATGCCTTCTCTCACCACTTCTTTTCAACATAGTATTGAAAGTTCTGGCCAGGATCATCAGGCAAGAGAAAGAAATAAAGGACATACAAATAGGAAGATAGGATGTCAAACTATCTCTGTTTGCAGAAAACATGATCCTATATCTAGAAAACCCACAGTCTCAGCACAAAAGCTCCTTAAGCTGATAAACAACTTCAGCAAAGTCTCAGGATGCAAAATCAATGTGCAGAAATCACTAACATTTCTTCCTTTTTTTTTTTTTTCCTTTTGAGACAGAGTTTTGCCCTTGTTGCCCATGCTGGAGTGCAATGGTGTGATCTCAGCTCACTGCAACCTCTGCCTTCTGGTTTCAAGCGATTCTCCCGCCTCAGCCTCCCAAGTAGCTGGGATTACAGGCGCCTGCCACCAAGCCCAGCTAATTGTTTGTATTTTTAGCAGAGATGGGGGTTTCACCATGTTGTCCAGGCTGGTCTCAAACTCCTGACCTTGTGATCAGCCCACCTCAGCCTCTCAAAGTGCTGGGATTACAGGTATGAGCCACTGCACCTGGCCAGAAATCAGTAACATTTCTATACACCAACGAAAGTCAAACTGGGAGCCAAATTAGGGATGCAATCCAATTTACAGTTGCCGCACACACAAAAAAATATACTTAGAAATACAGCTAACAAGGGAAGTGAAAGACCTCTACAAAGAGAACTACAAAATGCTTCTCAAAGAAATCACAGATGACACAAAAAAATGGGAAAACATTCCAAGCTCATGGATAGGAATAATTAATATTATTAAAATAGCCATAGTGCACAAAGCAATTTACTGATTCAATGCTATTCCTATTAATCTACTATTGACATTCTTCACAGAACCAGAAAATGCTATTTTAAAATTCAAAGGGAACAACAACAAAAAAAGAAAGCCTGAATATCAAAGGCAATTGTAAGCAAAAAGAACAAAGCTGGAGGCATCAAACTACCCAACTTCAAACTATGATACAGGTTACAGTAACCAAAACAGCATGGTACTGGTACAAAGCAGACACTTAGACCAATGGAACAAAACAGAGGACCCAGTAACAAGGCCACACAGCTACAGCTATCTGATCTTCAATAACCTTGACAAAAACAAGCAATGGTGAAAGGATTCCTTATTCAATAAATGGTGCTGAGATAATTGGCTAGCCATATGCAGAAGATTGAAGCTGGACCTCTTCCTCACATCATATACAAAAATCAACTCAAGATGGAATAAAGACTTAAATGTAAAACTCAAAACTATAAAAGCTATGGAAGACAACTTAGCCAATACCATTCAGGACATAGGCACGGGCAAAGATTTCATTATGAAAACACCAAAAGCAATTACAACAAAAGCAAAAATGGACAAATGGCATGTAATTAAATAAAAGAGCTTCTGCATAGTAAAAGAAAGTATCAACAGAGTAAACAGACAACCAACAGAATGAGAGAATATTTTTGGAAACTATGCATCTGATAAAGGTCTAATACCCAGCATTTGTAAGGAAGTAAAACAAATCTACAAGACAAAAACAACCCCATGAAAAAGTGTACAAAGGACATGAGCAGACACTTCTCAAAAAGAAGACATACATGCAGCCAACAATCATATCAAAAAAAGCTCAACATCACTGATCATTAGAGAAATGCAAATCAAAACTACAATGAGATACCATCTCACAGAATGGTATGTGCTATTAAGAAGTCAAAAATAACAGATTCTGGCAAAGTTGCTGAAGAAACAAAATGCGTATACACTGCTGGTGGGAGTGTAAATTAGTTCAACCATTGTGGAAGACAGTGTGGTGATTTCTCAAAGACCTAAAAACAGAAATACCATTTGTACAAGCAAATCCATTCCTGGGTATACATTCCAATGAATATAAATCTATTATAAAGATACATGCACACATATGTTCATTGCAGCACTATTCACAATGGCAAAGATACGGAATCAACCTAAATGCCCATCAATGGTAGATTGGATAGAAAAAATGCGGTATATAAACATCATGAAATACCATGCAACAATAGAAAAGAATAAGATTATGTCCTTTGCAGTAACATGGATGGAGGTCATTATCCTCAGCAAACTACTGCAGGAAAAGGAAACCAAATACTGCATGTTCTCACTTATAAGTGGGGGCTAAATGATAAGAACCCATGGACACATAATGGGGAACAACACACACTGGGGCCTATTGGAGGTTGAAGAATGGGAGGAGGGAAAGGATCAGGAAAAATAACTATTGAATACTGGGCTTAATAGCTGGGTGACAAAATAATCTGTACCACAAATGCCCATGACACAAGTTTACCTACATAACAAACCTGCACATGTATCCTTGAACTTAAATAAAAAAATTTAAAAAAGAGATTCTTTTAATTCGTTCACTTCCTTCAATGCCCATTGTCTCTGCCTTTTTATCTGGTTAGAAACACTCATAACTGCTTTCCCTGCCATTGTTTCGACACTCACTAAAAGAGCCTTAGTAGAGTTATTTTTATATATTTCTTAACTTCCCTATTAAGGATAAGCTCTTTGAGGATAGAAATCATATTTTGTCATTGTACATCTCAAATCATCTAGTCCAATAACATTCACAGAGAAGGAGTTCAATAAATATCAACTGAATGAATGAATGTGTGAGTGATCTTCTAATTAGGCTGAAATTTGAAGTTAAAATTGATTTTTATTTCCTTAGATTAGTCTACAAATTCTTTAAGGAAAAATATTTTTTGCCCACAAATACATTCCATCTATGACCCAAGAAGACGCCTCCTGGTGGTATTCTAATTAACTATTCAGTGAAGGCAGACCAGGAAATATGCAATATAATCAAAATTCTGGATTTTTTCTTATCTTGGACAATTAATCCTTGAATACTCAAGAAAGTGTTTATCTGGAAATAATTTTACTGCCTTTCACAGTACTAAATCTATTTAGGAAAATATAATAGAAATGTTCTTCATATTTGTTCCTATATCTGGCATTTAACACACTGCTTTCATATTCAACAGTCTTTTCAATACGATTTTATCTTTTTTTGTAAGGTACATCACAACCATTACTGTCTTTCATAAATAAACTGAAATAGAAAATAGAAATAGAAAAGATAAGTGACTTGCTCAAGGCAAACGTAAAAGTTATCAAAAAATCTAAAATAAAAGGTAATATTTCAGTAACAAAAGACAGGATTTCATACTTACAAATAACAGCTATAGAAAACTGGGAAAATTGCATAAATTTTTATTGTCCCTAATATATAAAGCCAAGATTGCTTAATACACATAAAGCTATTTTCAAGAGAACACAGAAAAGAAAGTAAAAACACCTTATTGTTTTTAATCTTACAAGGAAATTCACAACAATTTAACTCATTTATATATTTCGTATTTTATTAAAAAAAAGTTTTCCAAGTTTAACATCTAATCAAATAAGAGAAGATATCTTACACATTAAGTTCCATGGGCTTTATGACCATCATTTCATTAAATTAGATTTTAAAGACTCGCCATCAGTTAGGTAGTATTAGGAGATTTTATGGGACAGTGGCTCAAAGCCCCAGTAACCAGGATTCCATAGATACAGTACAAAAGAGGTTTGCACATTCATACTTGATAAATCACTATTCTTTGAGCTCAGCACAGTGTCTGTTTCTGTAGAGAATAAAAGTGCTATGGGGTATACTCTTTCTATTCTAGATTCTGAGTGATATAGTTTGGATATTTGTCTCTGGTCAAATCTCATGTCGAATTGTGATCCCCAGTGCTGGAGGTGGAGCCTAGAGGGAGGTGTTTGGATCATGAGGGTGGATTCCACATGGCTTGGCGCTGTCTTCCTGATATTGAGTTCTTGTGAGATCTGGTCATTTAAAACTGTGGCACCTCGCAGCCACTCTCCCTTGTTCTTGTTCCTGTTCTCACCATACAATGTGCCTGCTTTCCCTTTGCCTTCCGCCATGATTGGAAGCCTCCTGAGGCCTCCCCAGAAGCACACACTACTATGTTTCCTGTACAGTCTGCAGAACTGTGAGCCAATTATATCTCTTTTCTTATAAATCACATAGTCTCAGGTATTTCTTTATAGCAGTGCAAGAACAGCCTAATACACTGAGAGTTTCTGGTCTCCTAAAGATCACACATATATAGACATATTGATACTTCAGTCAATTTAGTTTACCCTTATAAACTATTTTAATAAAGTAACAAAGGAGTATTCTTGGAGCAAGGAGGTTTCCTGACCATTTGTCTTGCCTACAGAGTCTCCCTAGTTCATTATTATTTTAAGAGAATCATTTGAATGAATATAATGACGTAGAAGAGCCTGCCCTTTGCCTACTTCTTTTCCTTTCAGACTAGAGAACTGGATGGAAAAAGTCTTTACTCTTTCCTTTCATCTTCAACTTTTGAATAATTCATGGTGGATAATCTAGGCCTCCTGAACCCCAATCTTCAATTGATGTTAGTCAGGTTTTCAGAATTCCCTACAGTATGTGGTCTGTAAAAACAATAAAAATAAATAACAATCCTTATACTTCTACCAACTCAGCATTTTGCTTGAATTATTTTGCAGATAGATCTTCAATGAACCTTAAATGTTCTTAGAGATAATTTAGATGGGAAACACAAAAGGACACTGATATTTAGACTTACTTTTTTAGGATTCCGGTCTATCTCCTTTTTGGAAAATGAGAGCACACAAGTTAAAGATCAAACTTGTCCCCGCTGAGAAGGAAATAAGTTAGGCAGGCTTCCCTACTCCAACAGATGATTACCCTAACTGCATAAGAGGAACTCAGGGAGGGTCAAGTCCTGAGGGCATCTATATCAGTGAGGGTTCTTTTGACAGTAAATAAAAAGATACCTACTTATAAGTGGCTGAAAAAAGAAACTATATGTATTATCTTATATAACGAGATGAATAGAGGTAGGTAGTTCCAGACTCGGTTAATTCAGCAGCACAAGAATATCATCAAAGGCCCACATATCATATATCTTATTTTCACCCATCTGCAAAGGATTGGCATTGGTTTTCAGATTTGATTCTTCAGAGTTGTTGGAAGGCAAATACAGATCCAAAAAGCATGTTCTCAGTCAACTGTATTTAATAACGGGAAAGACATTTTCTCCTCACAAGTATCCTTTTCATCCAGTTTATTCCTCTGGTCCATTGGCCAGGATTGGGTCACATGTCCAAGCCCTAGCTTCAAAAAAATATATTAGGTATTTTTCAGCTCGTGGGCTCAGTGTCAAGGAAGAATATCTGTGTGGGGAGGGGATCACCAAGGTGACTACTACAGTATCTGAAATTGTAAGGATACATGCATAACCCTTGAGGAAATTCTGGTGTGAGCTTGAACTCATAACATCCATTACTTTAACTTTTATTCGGTAAAGCATTTAGGAATGTTAAATGCTAGTCATTGGGCAAAGAAAGAGCTGAGAATGCAGCAGCACATAAAATGGTGCTAGGGACAGATTCAAATTGCACAAGAGACAGTTTTTTTTTTTTTTAAGTATCATGAGTGTTATGTAAGAGAATTATTAGATTCTAGGAAAACCTAGCCCTGTCTTTTTTGAAGAAGTAATGTATACCTTGAGATCAGAAGTATGAGTAAGATTTTACCACGGAAAAAGAGGAAGAAAATACTTGAATGTGTAAAAGAGAACACAGAAATTTCAAAGAAATAAAAGATATTCAGTGTAGATGAAATATCAAAGCACAATTCGATTGAATGGCACTTGAAATACTGGAAAATAAGTTATATTATTTGTGCTTCTTAGACTTTATCTTAAGAATACAGAGACTGAATGAAGCAGTAAAGGGTTTTTAACAGAGACATGACATAATATTTGCAAAAATCTGAAGGAAGGTCCATTGAAGGAAATAAGATGAGCAGTTAAGGTTGTAAGAAAGGAAGTGAGAATATCAACTAGGAGGCTATTACAATATTAGAAGAAGGAGATAAAGTATATTTAACTAGGATGATAGTAGTGGCCCTGAATTATAGATTTTGTCCTAAGTACTCTGGGAAAATGCTCAAATACTGTATAAAGTAATTTTTACAAGTTACTAATACATCTGACTTTGAAATACATCATAGTAATTCAATATGGTTGAGAGTTAATAGTTTTTTTTTTTTTTTTTTTTTTTTTTTTTTTTTTTTTTTTTTTTTTTTTTTTTTTTTTTTTTTTTTTTAAGTCAACCAACAATCTCTATCCCCTATCTCTAAGGAATTGGGAATCTGGAGGATGCAGGGTGCCTTCTAGTTTAAACATGGTATCCCACATGCAGTTCATTTGTTTCACTTCAAAAAAAATGTTTGCTCCACAGGCACATGGCAGGATACAGGAAAAAATGTGTAATCTCTGAAGTGCTGGTTTGCAGAATGATAGATTTTTTTTAAAAAAAAATGTTTGTGTATGGGTTTCATTTTGTGTGTGTTTTTTTTTTTTTTTTAAGAAATGTATTCCCAATAATATACTGCCATTTAATGGAAAACTTGTTTACAATAAATTTTGCTTCTTAGATATTTTCACAGCAAGGCTTACTTGCAGTCATCCAACAAGAGATACATCTATCCATGCACTCATGCACATTCTATTTTCAAATTAATCTTCTCCAATATATTTTTCAAATGCTTGAATTGCATTTCTTTCTATTTAGGGAGTTGTGAATACAAGGATAGAGTTTAAATCTTCTCCCTATCATAGTCTTCCAATTGCCACTGATGTGTAAAATACAGACTCAACAAATTAGCTTTTATTAGTCCTACATTTTCTACTTGCAGTCATAGCTTTAAGCAGCACAGTGTTCAAGATAATATGAGTTATTTGTTTATAGGCAAAAATAGTGGTTATGTTTTTGAGAATTCCAGGAAAATAGTCTAGGAAACGTATTCAGTTTTGAATCTTTTATTTCCCCAGATATTAAACCAAATGAATAAGAAAACATTTTTTTGAAAAGGAATACTATGACAAACAAGATCAACTAATATTTATTTGGTTTTAACTGTATGCCAGGCACTCTGAACATATTATCAAATTTAGCCCTTACAATTGCCTGAGTTAGGAACTTGTATTTTGTGATTAAGCATTGAGAAATTAATGCTTTAGATGTATAACCATTGTACCAATCTCCCAGAACTATTCAGCAATAGTTGGTCTGTTTGGCTTTAATTTCTAGCTATTTCAATATGATGTTATATTGCCTCATAACACATGTACAATCTGCTGAGAATTCCTTGGTAGTTTTAAACACATTTTGATGTGTTTAAAGTAGTTAATACAACAATCCTGCTGGCTATATACAATAGATATTAATATCTATATTGTACAGATAATAAAACTGAAACTCTTGAGAAAGTTAAATACATAGATGGAGGTAAGTGATGGCATATTCATTTGAACCTGCACATTCTGACATGAAAGCACAGTTTTCTAGTATTCATAAAAGCAGTTTTAAAATTATCTATGATTAATAACAGATAATCAGAAGAAAACTAAATCAAGGAGGAAAATAGGAAGTACCAAGTGTGAGGTCTTAAAGTCCAATAAGTTATGCTTAGCCTAGAGGTTTTTTTTTTTTTTTTTTT
>NW_012104321.1:515303-575828 GCF_000951045.1 Mandrillus leucophaeus
TTTTTTGAGATGGAGTCACTCTGTAGCCCAGGCTAGAGTGCAATGACACTACCTTGGCTCACAGCAACCTCCATCTCCCGGGTTCAAGCAATTCTCCTGCCTCAGCACCCCGAGTAGTTGGGATTACAGGCACTTGCCACTACACCCGGCTAATTTTTGTATTTTTATTACAGATGGGGTTTCACCATGTTGGCTGGGCTAGTCTCGAACTCCTGACCTCAGGCAATTCGCCTTCCTTGGCTTTCCAAAATGCTGAGGTTACAGGCATGAGTCACTGTGCCCAGCACTTACAGGCATTTTTAAGTTGTCTGTTTTATAGCACAGATGCATTGATTAATTAATCATTCATACAAATTTCAACAAATACCTTCTGAGTGCCTATCTTGTGCCAGATATTACAAATATAATGTTGAAAGATACAAGCTTATCGTTGAGAATGGAGACAATGAAGTTAAATAAGGATTACTGGGGATGGTGAGATAGGAAACAATAAGAGACAGAAATGCATAGAGTATTGGGTACTTACAGAATTTTTAAAACTTTGTCATTTACCAGCTGTTTGGCCTTTCTCAAATTGGTCAAATCTCTTGGCACTTCAGTTTCCTCATTTGTAAAATGGGGAAAATATTAGTGCTTATTTAATAAGGTTGTTGTTAACATTAACCTGTATGGTGAACACTACCATGTGTTAATACATATAAAGAATTTAGGAGTGCCTGACTTCCAAACATTTAATAAACATTAGTTATTAAGCATTAAACAAATGTTGGATATTATGATGATAAGTCATGTTTCCTATTAACATTAAAGTCTATTACCAAAGTTTATTCAATAGATAGCTAGCTTATAATAGGAGGCATTAATTAAGTCTACTAATTGGAGCAAGACTTTTTCAGATAAGGATTTCTGTTCAAAACAAGGTCAATTTGAGCTGTGAACATTTTCTTAAGACTTTTGTGTAATTTTCTATTATCTTTAAGATAACTTTCAAGAAACTTTCTTCTTTTAATCAAAAGACTTAAATTCAAAATTCTTCTGTTCAGCAACACATCTCCCTTGTCTCTTAGTAACTAGGAGGTGATCTACCCACTTGGTCAAAACACAAAGTAAGATATGCCAGTGTATTACAGACTTACAGCACAAAACTTACCTCCTTGATTTCAGGAGAATTGAATTGGAATTTAAAAGGGGAATTGCGTTACCTCATACAGTACAATTATTTTACTGTTGTATCCAAGAATTATTGAAAACATAAAATTTACTATCTGGTACTTTCCATATTTGGGGATACACTGCTCTAGCCTAACCCCTTCATTTTACGAAGAAAGATGCATTACATGCTGTGTAAGCTGCTGTCTCAAGGCCGTACAACTAGATGATGGAGAAGCCTTTGCCAAAGTCAGGTCCCCTAATTGTTCACAGCACAGAACCAACTCTCCTTCATACACATGGCAACTAGATAGCTGATTCTAGATGGGGAGACATTTTTCTCAGTGATAGGCTTAGGAAAACCTCTACCTACCAAAGTGGTCAGATTTTTAAACATCTGTTTTACAAAAGAAAATCCTCTGCACCAAATATCCAATCTCTTACTCCATAAAGAATACGAAATATTAGCCAGAAATTTATAGATGTAGATAACAATTTTGAACATGATCATTCCTAAAGTGAAAAATGTACCTTCCTACTTACAATTAACCCATTGTCATTATTCTGCATTAATTTTGGAATCTACATATTTATAAGTCACTTCTAAGGAAAGAAGTCCATACATGTGGCACAACAGTAATCAGCTTCAGAACGGAAACTGCTGCATTTAAAAAAAATCAACTTATAATGAAAATAAAACAAAATCCCCCTTAAAATGATCTTTTATTACTATTCACATTTGTAGTTCAAAAATGGTCTCTCCGTGTTTTACATTTTACAACCTTATGTCTTTTACTGTAAAACTGTTTCTAGATGGTCAAACTATCTGTAACTGAATGGAGTAATAGTTTGTTACATTGTTTGATCAGGCACCTCACAAAACTGGAGAAGAGTTAACAAAAGAATAATTATTACTATGTTTTGACATTTTAAGAAGATACTCCAGTCCTCTGTGGAGAGAAAACAGGCTATGTTTTATCACTTGATCTCAAGTACTCAATTCATGATTCTCATATGATCTATATGGGAGGATACGTGAGAGGGTTAATTCAACTGTAGTCTTTGAGGTGGTGAAGAGTCATTATATTACAATAAATCATCTTTTTCTTTGTTATATCAATTATAGGATAACTCAAATAGAAAAGGATCTTGTCAATAAATAATCTGAGCAGAGTTTAGACGCTACACATTTCATTTACAACATTGATTAGCAATTTGTAATTTTTTAACTTAAATCCTTAAGTTTGATTTTATGACAGCTATCCATTTTTTAAGGCTGAGGATTGTACTCTTACCTACAGGTCCTATTAGTGGACTTTTTGGAATAAGAGTGGATGAGATTAATGAGCTTATTATAATTCATTAGGAAGTGGTGTGTGGATGACTGCCTACTTTAATTAGTTTTATTACTGTAGGAAATTGTTTCATATGCCAGGCTCATCACCAAGCATGCCTGGAAAACATTAGAGCAGTAATCAGACTTGATATTATGTACCTTTCATTAGACAGTTTGGTTAACGGCACTTAATAATGAACAAGGAGGGTATTAAAAAGATGGACATGACACAATCTAGCAAAAAGGAATTTATCAGATCAATTCTTAGTGAAGAACGTGCAACGTATAGTACTTTAAAATACTGTTGTGGCACACAGGTGCTAGACTCATAATTGTGGCAAACAGTTTAAATATGTCAGGTTTATTCAATAAATCTCAATGCAAATTTTCTATGACTCATTATATTATCATGAAAATGTTAGTAACTAAGTTTTCTAATAAAGTAAGCCTTCAAATAGCATTTCCTAACTATCACTATCCCCAAAGAATAACACACCTACAGGTAACTTTGAGCAAAGAGAAAAATCAAGTCACAATCCTAAGGAAGCAAATCTAAACATAAAATATATTTCAGATTAGAGGTAAATGAAGAAAGTATAAATCAATTTCACAGGAATTTACCATGCTGTTTTGTTAAACTCTGATTAATAAAAAATATTTTTAATGCTCTTAATATTATTTTTTTAACCTGAGGTCAAAATGTAACCTGACAGTCATTTTATAATTAAGATTCTGGCCTTAAATAAGTACTGAGAGTTCAATCTCACAGACTAACTAGAAATTAAATAAAAGTGATATGCTCTTATATCTCACTCCCAAGGCACTTATAGTATTTATAACTTACCAACTTTTATTTTATCATAGCTTATGTAGTGTTTAGGCAGCATAATTCCCATGTAATTGATCAACAAATGAATGTCATTGCATTTTTATATCTGTTGACAGCATGCTGAAGTATCTGAATACCGTATCTAACCTCTACTTTTATAAGTATGTTCTTTAAATATTTGAAGTTCTTCTTCTAAATGTGTGAGCTATTATCTCAAGACATTCTAATTTCTCTTCAGCTATTATGGAAATAAAGTTATTGTAATTTTGGATGGGAACTACAATTTCTGGGCTCTCCCATATTGTATTTTGTTTTTACCTAAAAATATTCTAATTACAAAGCATTACAGTTCAATAAACCATCATTAAGTCACTAGTGCAGAAAATACCAACACCTGGTTTTCCATTCAATATAGATGTAATTTAGGGTGGATAAAGTATAATCTTAAAAAATATTGGAGATGAGGTGGGAACGTATTTGAAGGTAGCTTTTTGTTCCTTAGTAGTCTTATTAAAAAAAATAACATCAAACCTAATCATCATCACTAACAATAATAGCTAACACAAAGCACCTCCCTCCCAAACCCCATCAAGTATTTTAGTGTCCTAAAGGAAGTTGCTTGCCTAAGGTTCCCTAGTAGACTTCAAAGTCACATTGTAAAATTCTGAGGTATCAATTCATCTTTCAAGGCTGCCATGCAAAACGTATGTGAATTAAGATAAGGGCAATCAGTAGTATTACAAATGTCTGCCCATTCTATATTCATTTTTGAGACAGAGTTTCACTCTTGTTGCCCAGGCTGGAGTGCAATGGCGTGATCTCGGCTCACCGCAACCTCTGCCTCCTGGGTTCAAGCAATTCTCTTGCCTCAGTCCCCTGAGTAGCTAGGATTACAGGCATGCACCTCCATGCCTGGCTAATTTTGTATTTTTAGTAGAGATGGGGTTTCTCCATGTTGGTCAGGCAGGTCTCGAACTCCCGACCTCAGGTGATCCGCCCGCCTCGGCCTCCCAAAGTGCTGGGATTACAGGTGTGAGCCACTGTGCATGACCTCTATATTATTTTTTTAAATATTACTCTTTACTCTGTTTTGGAATGTATTTCATTTTGTGTGCAACACAGATTATTCATTAGTGAGTAAAATAGGATATAAAAACTTGGGAGGAAAAAACAATATTTTTTCCTTCTGGGACATAAAAGGAAAGGATTGTCACAAGAAAAGACACATAATAGATAAATAACATTTTTTGACACAATAAGAAAAGCCTATTTTTCTTTAAAAGGAAATCAATTTTAACAGACAAGTCACAGTCATTCTGCCAGGATGTACTTCAGATTAGGGAATGATTTGAGGCTTCATTTTATCTGCTACTCCACAACTCAAATGTTTGAATTTCACAGTAACTTAAGCCCAACATTTCCAAGTATGAAAGGAGTCTGGTGAGTGATTGATATATTATAAGAAACTTAAAATTCCTTGTCAGTTTTTCGAATGACACTGAAATATTTGCATCTTGTTGCAGTAGTGATTGTAAGCTATATCTGACATGTTCTGTGAGAAATTTTACCTGTTAGAATATATGAACAGTAATTAATACATAATGAGTATATATTTATTATGTCTCTCACTCATCACCTCTCAAAAACTGGTCTCAATTTTTATAATAAATAGTAATTAACCTGAAGTTTGTCATATATTTTCTTTCAGACTTTTAGGACATGATTGTCATAATATATTGACTCAAACACAAAACTCTAATCATAACATTCCCTGTCTCAGTAAAACATTATCTTTGGATAACAATATGATAGGAACATCTCTAAGAAATAAGGCAGTGTGTTAATAATTTGATATTTTATGTATATCTTATACATTTTTTGAAAAATCATTTCCTTTTTTATTGAATAACATAAATGTTAGTTGCTTTCTCACCTTAGATCAAATTTTCTCAGGGTGAAAAGTCACTATAGAGCTAAAGCTGGTTATATGAGAATTGTGTAATTTCTTATCTTAGTATGACAGCACCTGGGATTTAAACAAAGATCAAAACTTGAGGATTCATATAGGCAAAATTTATACTGGCTATATGTTTTAGCTCCTACCAAGTGCCAGTGGTAATGACACCTAAGAATTACTGCATGAAACAAATTTAAGTCGAAATATTGTAGAAATAGTAATAGGAAACCAGAGGATACACCACACAAAGCTGTGTTTAAGAAGAAAAACAAGTATTATCCACTGAGGTTCAAAAAGCCAATTTCCCATGCCAATATCAAGATCTATGAAATAGCTTCAAAATTGAAAATTTCCTAATTAAGCCACCTCATGCATTACGACTCAACATAAAATATTTTAAAGTTGTTTGTAATAAAAATAGTATCTCACTTTTTACGAAAATATGCATCTTGTTTTGCTTTGTTTTGTTTCAGTGCCCAGCATTTTCTAAATAAAATCATTTTATTTAGTAAAAGGGTTTTAACAATACACCTTTCTAGCTAAAAGAAAAGAAATAGTAGAATGTACAAATAGTAGATATTTATATCTACCAATTCAAGTATAAATCTATAAGGTGATACAAATAGGTCAACACATTTTAAGAACATCTATTTCTCAATTTTAAAAAATGGTCCCTCAATATAATCTAAAAAAAGATGATTATCAAATCACTAATAAGAAAAATAATACATTATATGTAACAATCAATGAAAAACATATTTTCTTTTTATAAACATTTAGCTAATTCAATAAATCAAACTAATAATCTTAGAATATTTTAAAAGCAAAGTATCATTAGAAATGAAAAATAATATTTCACATTTTATTTTGAATGAACATTTCATTATAAAGATAAAAGTCACAGAAGGTTAATTGTAATTTATGTAAATATTAGCAGCGTATAGGCACTTTAAAATCATAGGTATATAAAAAGTTGAATAGCCAGCAATGCATTTAATACCATAGCGATATTTATGAGAGCGAAAGCAATCCCATGCAAACAGATATTCTGTACTTGGAGGATAATCATGAATTTCTGAATGATTAAAAAACAACTCATCTCTAGTAATTTTTCTCTCATGAAGCAAATTAAAAATATTACAACTGGTTTTTTCTTCCAACTTAGGTGATAGGTTTCCTTTGCATTATTGTTAAAATGACTTGTTCTATTCAGACTTAGTAAACTATTGAGCAAGAAATTTTATTTGGCTCCTATAATTTTTACTACATCAGTAACTCAATTATTTTAGTTATTTGCATGTGGTTGTGCTTTTGTGTGTACATGTGTGAGACAGAAAACAAAATTTCAAGAAAGACAAAGAAATAATGAAGCAATGCAGTGAGAGAGAGTAATAGCAAAAGAGATTTGGCATTAAAAAAGCCAGTAGAGAGAAATAGAATGACAGAAAGAAAAAGGAATACAATGATAGCATAATACATGGTAACCACTGAATGCACTAAAGGATAGCAAGGAAATAATAGTTGATATAAGAAATGTTACTTGCTCTGGGATTTTCCCCTAACATTTGAACACAATATTAAGATACTTAAAATCTTGTTCAATAACTCATTCTTATATTTATGTTATTACTGAAATATTGACTTGGATAACCCATGTCCCAGTCTCAAAATGTTAATACTTATAGGACCTAATTTTTCTCATTTTATTTACAGTTTTTTAACCTTCCACTCACATATATTTGGTAGCAAACATTTATTGAGTGCTGTATTAGTTACTTATGGCTGCACAGCACACTAAATGGAACAAGTATTTATCATCTTACGGAGTTTCTGCGAGTGAGGAATTTGGGTATGGCATAGCTGGGTCTTGTAACTAAAGGTCTCTTCTGGTTGTAGTCATGCTGTAGGCCAGGACTATGGTCTTCTCAGCTACAGATCCACTGGAGCTGATTGATCATTTTCTAAATTCACTCATGAAGGTCTCACTGTTGCGGGCCTGATGACATGGAAGCATTCCCAGGACAAGGGATCCAAGGCAGAGTGAGCCAGAGTATCAAAGATGGGCCCCACAGCCTCCTCAAAACCTAGTATCAGCAGTAGCTTCCCATCAGTTCTGTTGTATCATATTTGTTAGAAGCAAGCTAATAAATATAGCCTTCACTCAAAAAATGGGGATTATATGAGGGCCTGAATAGCAGGTGGCAGGGATAATTGGGGATCACTATACTCTGTCTATTGGCCTCTAATTAACAACCAGTTAACATTCCTTTTACATGTAAAATATACTCACTCACTTCCACAGATGCCAAAAGTTTGATACTACTATAGTACTTACTCAAATTAAATAGTCTTGTCATCTGAATCAGGTTCAGCCATGGTATAGACACCTCAGATCTAGTTCCACAAATACTTATCCTTGAAAATAATCCTCCTTCATCTCAAAATTAGTAGATATCGGTTCCCCAAAAACACAACAGATAATAATGATACAGATAGAAGGTAACTGCTTTAGACATTTCTGTTTAGAAAGGGGGAAATGGCAGGTGCAAAAAAGGCACTGGCCTATAACAATTCTGAAGTCCAACTATGCAATTACTGGAAGTTACTCGATAAGGTCAAAAAACTTTGTATAATTCTCCATGGCTCTTGGCTTTAACTGCTGGGGTCTGGTTCTGCCCTCTGAGTCCTCATTCAGTTGAGCAGCTCTCTCAGCCTACTCCCTATCAGCATAATACTGAGAGTCCAAACAGTTTCTTCTAATTCTAAACTGTCTCTGTTCCCCACTTTGTTCAAGCTGAAAATGTTTCTGCATCTGTAACTTAAGAACTTCATGGGCCTCCTGTGAAGCTTCTTGGGGTTTATATCATTTGATGAAAGCCACATTCAAAAATCTCTTGAGATAAGCCCTTCTCTATCTTGAGCTCCTACTTCTATGGATGAGCAATAATGTCCTTAAACTTTCTAGAAGCTATAATAATGTTTCAGAGGACACAGAGGGTATGCTCTTAATCTCTTTAAGGGCTCCCTGAGTCACCAGCTTTAATCTTTCTGAGGTCTTGACAGAAGATTTTATGTATACCCTCACTTTCATTTTTAGAGTACATTTTCCTGGAAGTACTCTGAATTTGATCTTTGCTTGAAGCCATTTCTTAATTTTAGCATTATTTGATTTCTAGAGAGGTTGAGAATTTTCAAAGCCATCACAAATACTGGCTCCTCTTTGTTTAACAATCCTTCCTTTAATTTATCTCTCTACTCTTATAGATGTACTGCTAGAGAAAACGAGACAGCACCTTCAAATCTTTGCTAAGACATCTCCTCAGGCACATCGTCCAGTTTATTAGGCACATTTTCTATGTTATGCCTTACTTTAATCAATGGTGTTGTTAAACTTTCAGATACTACATAATAAGGATTATCTTTCCTCCAGTTTCCAATACCATTTATTTAAATCTTCTGAAAGTCCTAACCTGCAGCCTTATTGAAAACTATGACAGGTAGCAATAGCTCCGTCAAGGCACTTTCCACTTTCACTAACATTCTCCTTAAAATCTACTGATCAGATCCAAAGTGATCTGCATGTTTTAAACTTATTACAGCAGCATCCTACACTCAGAATAAAAATCTGTATAGATATCTGTTGTTATTTAACAAATTATCCCAAAACTCAGTAGCTTGGAATAAATTTCAATTATTTCACAGTTTCTGTGGGTCAGAAATTTAGGCCTAGCTTACGTTGGTGCCTCCAGTTCAGTCTCTCATGATGTTGGATTCCAATTCCTGGCTAGATGTATAATCATCCTAAAGTTTGACTCAAAGATTGCATCTACTTACTCACAAGTTGTTGGCAGGCCTCAGAAAACTGACTTCCAAGTAGTCATTTGGACCTCTCCACAGGGTGGCCTCATGACACAGTACTGGCTTCTACCAAAGTGAGTGATCCGAAGGAGGGTGAATTAGAGCACCCAAGACAAATGCCACAGTTGTTTGTAAACTAATCATGAAAGTGACAACTTATTTCTTCCATATTCTATTCAAGTGGAGCAAGTCAATAGAGGAGGAATTATACAATATCCTCAATACTGAGAAAGGAGAATCATTGGCGCAATCTTAGAGCCTACCACAGACATCTATTGGAACTTCTCTGTTTGGTCAGGCATGGTGGCTCAGGCCTATAATCCCAACACTTTGGGAGGCCCAGGCAGGTGGATCTCTGGAGCCCAGATGTTCGACACCAGCCTGGGCAACATGGCAAAAAAATACAAAAATTAGCCAGGCATGGTGGCACACACCTGTAGTTCCAGCTACTCAGGAGGCTGACATGGGAGAATTGCTTGAGCCCTGGAGATGGAGTGAACTAAGACAGCACCACTGCACTCCAGCCTGGGTGATAGAGCGAGAAAGAGACCCTGCCTAAAAAAAAATTACCCTGTTTACCTACCTTGTTACTTTGAAAGTACAATTAACTTCTTTTACTAAGCGACATGAATAAAAGGCAACTTAGATATGAATGATCTAACTTTATAAAAACTATATTTTCTTAGATCTAGTTAATGATACGAACAAATACATTCACAAAGAAGTTGCCTTTTAAATTCACAAGGCCAGGGCAATTACCTGGTTTAGTTCAGCATGTGCAACCTGGAATTCAACTGATACCTAGAGAGAAAAAGGTCAAAGGTAATTTTCAAAGTAGAGCAACTAACTGTTTAAACCGATGGCATTATTTAGATCATCAGTGAAACAGCAAATCCAAAGTTTAAGTGCAGTCGCATTATGCTGCCTTTGATGAAAGAAAAAAAAAGGTTTGTTCCACATTTTCATGTGCTTCTTTTAGAACTGTAAATGGTTGCACTATTGCTAAATTCTTTAATTTATTTTACCTAAAGAAAAAGAACAAACTGAGAAACACGTGCAAGCAGGACAATGAATCTGTTATGTCATATCTTTCTTTAAATGTCCTCCTATGGAATCAAGCCAGAAGGCTTTGTTGGCAAATACTGTGATTTTAAGATAATGACTATGATATAAATGTTTCCAAATTTGAACGATGCACAGAGTGTATTTGAGATAGCTGGGCACTGTTCTTTCATCAGATAAGTGACATTCAGCTTGCTCAGTAATACAATCACAAAAGACAGGCAATTCATCTTAAATTGAACAGAGTGCTAAAGTAGTTATGAATTGCTTTAGCTCTCCAAACTACAGAGTATAGATCACATCTCGTATGAGCTCTAGAGCACAAATAATAAGGGTTCTTAGATGTCATATATGTTTTATATCTTTACAGTGTCCCTATTTCTGTATCAATGGAGAGAAAATACATATGAGTTATTGCCAAAATGTGTGAATATAGAGAAGGAATCCAGAAAAAAAATTTAAAGCTGTATTAAATTATGTATGTGAATAAAATTCAATTTCAATACCAGATGGCATCACATAATGACAAGGTAATTTTGCTTATTTATTTATTTATTTATTTATTTATTTATTTATTTATTTTTACTTTTTAGAGACAGGTCCTTGCTTTGTCACCCAGCAGTGGCATGATCATAGCTCACTGAAGCCTGGAACTTCTGGGCTCTAGCAATTCTCCTGCCTCAGCCTCCTGAGTAGTTCAGACTATAGGTCCACATTCATCAGGTCTGGCCAATGATTTTTGACATATTCTTTGTATATTCACTAAATATAAGTAATATATTAAAATGAAATCGATTGATCACTTTCTAGGTGAGCATTCAGATATTTTACTTCTCTTTACTTAGTTGCACCTGGTGTTACTTAGCAGGCGTGATCTTCAAGAATTCAGTTGTAAATAAAATTTCTGCATAAAGAACATTATATATGAACTTGGGAAATTATGTGGACAGAACTTTCAGGAAGTTATTTTCACACATAGAAAATATTTTCATCTGCACTAGGAAGACTCATCTGCTATGTTCAAATATAAGTAGGCTGGTTGATAGACACTGATTGGTTTGTCTAGATTTTGGCATATGACAAGGCCCCACATTTCTAAAAATTTATGCTCTAAAATCTCCTTTCTAGGTGACTTAATTACACAGACACACACACACACACACACACACACACACACACTTTCCCTTTTTTTTTTTTCCTACGATGCCTTTAGTGTTCCTGCTAACCTCTTTAGTGTCAACCACCAACCCTCACAGGAACCCATAAAGCTGACAGTCATAAATTTCTTAAAAATTCTCAAACAGGTCATGCTTACCCCCATATACCCATCTTTCTGCTCAGGATAGCCTTTCCCTATTCAGTAACACATGACTCACTCTGTAAAATTCAACTCTCAATATTATCCTCTCTTGGTCTAAATTAGATGTCTGACTTTTGTATTTAGATAAAGATCTATTATAAGCCTTATCAATGTATCAGTCTGGCCTATCATTGTATAATTTCTTTGTTTATTTTTTCTTTTCTGCTCCACTTTTCTCTAGTCTGCAATTTCCTGAAGCAAAGAAACCATAGCTTAATTGACTTTGCAACCCTGTCTATAGTGGAGTGACTGACAAACAGTAAGCATTGAAAAAAATTATATGAGTGGAAAAATAGAAAAGAGGATCACTCTCCTTAAAGTCTCTATCCCAGATACTAACAGAGAAGAGTACGATGCAATTCTAAACAGGTTTTTATGTTATTTCTTAATTGTCAAAGATCTGGAGGGAGGCTTGAGTAAAATATCTGTTTATTAAATGTTCAATAGGTCAAGAAATGTTTAAAGAAAATCCATATTAGGATGCTCCCCAAGGAGGCAGAAAAGAAATTTATCTTTCACTCTGTTTAAAATCTGCATATATATGCATTGTTAATAAGTGCATTAGGATTTTATACAGTTATTCAGAATCCTTTAAGGAGATCAAAGCCCATTTAAGAAG
This sequence comes from Mandrillus leucophaeus, assembly GCF_000951045.1. NCBI lineage: Eukaryota > Metazoa > Chordata > Mammalia > Primates > Cercopithecidae > Mandrillus > Mandrillus leucophaeus. Next base: position 527,474 of record NW_012104321.1, read on the forward strand.
CCATTTTTGTTAAAAACAGGTTTCCCAAATGCCTCGTATAGCTTGTTAAATGTTATGCCAATTCAAGTTTGATATAGAAACTCCTCTAAGAATATAGCAGAGAGTTAATTAAGTGAGTTAGTGACCTGTTTGCTGAGAATTATGTTCTTGATTGGAAGGAAACTTGGACGGAGGCATTTTACAAAGACTTGAAGACACACAACGTTGTCATGATTTTTTTCTCTACTTTTCATTTGGGAAAAGAAATGTGCATAGGCCACAAAAGGAGAATGACAACAGTGAGAGACCTCACAGAATAAAGAAATATTATTTTGAATTAGTTTTTCAGGTGGTGAGAAATATATATTGTTTAACAGTAAAATGCCATTAAAGTGTTTGGAAGGGACACAGGCCAGCAGAAAAAAGAGCATGAACCACTACCAATATCTAAGTTAGATGTGAGTTTTTAAGGAAATCATGGGTTGGGAGCTTTCAACTAATTCTCTAGTTGAGAAAAATAAAGTTTCTAAGTCTTAGAATAAATTAAATAAAATTGTCTTCATTAGTCCTTAAAATGTCTTATATCTTATAATTGCCTAAGTTGCAAAAGCCAATATTACAATTGATATTTTAAGATTTATATATTTACTTCAATTATTCAATTCTTACAGAGAAAACATTATGACTGATATTCTGCTTTTCTTTCTGTTTAAATAAGGTTTGCCATTATGATCCATGCAGCCTACACTCCAAAAACCACCATCATTGGGTGACAATTGAGGTCTCTGTAGGCATAAAACACCTAAGAAAAATTAATCAGTATTATTTGTGCATTCCGTAAATTTAGTCTTATTATTGAAGATGATGTTTAAAGACCAAATATGGATTTTTCTGTATAGCAGATGAATAGCTTCATGGATTATAGTTCTACTTATACTCTCTCGGTCAAAACTAATTCTGTTAAAAACAAACAAATAAAACACATTCTGTTTGGTGGTATCATCTCCTGAAATACTTCTTATTTGTTTATTAAATAATCACATGTTAAGTGCAATTTTGCTCTCATTGATTTTTACAATCTACCTGGAAGGGAAGACTTGGCATGAGTTCTAGAAGTATATTGGGTGTTCTGAAAAAGAGGATGAGGTGGTAGGAGAAGCACATTACAGGAGAACACAACCTGGTGAGTTCATACAACTTAGTGAACTGTTGAAATGTCTGTTTTTCCTGACATGTTTTCCCTCTTTCCTCTCATTTTAAGAAAGGAACTAGGTTTAACTGAAATAATCAATGTGAAATTAGAAGCTCCTCATAAAATCCTAAACATCTTAAAAGCTAATGCAGAGGACACCGGAAAGTTATAAGAAAACATTTGAGAAATGGATGGCTAGGAAATGAGGGAAAATTCCTAAAGTAGATAGGAGAAGAAGTGTATTGGTTCAATGAGCAAAGGAGACTTAGTGCTTGTTCCTGGCATCATCTGGGGAGATGGCAAAGACTCAGCGAGGAAGAGCTACCTTGTTCACTCTTGACTTAATGAGCTAGATCCTAGGCAGAGGAGTTTCTAGTTCTTCCCAAAGTTCTTACATCTCCAGCATGGCATGAAATGGGCAGAGCTGTGGGACATAAACGGGCAGAGCCATGGGACCTAAATGGTTGACGTGCTGTGTGAACAGATTACCAACATCTCGATGGAACTTTCCAATGGATACACTGTTTGTAAAATCTCAGGACACTGACAAAACCCTGTGGTTGAGATAACCCAGAAATTACTGAAGTCATACTTCTTATCATCACTAAAGGATAAGCACTTGGAATTAAAATTAATTTAATTGAAAGAACATTGAAACAATTTTAATACTGTTTTTAAGTGCATCTGTTTGCTTCATTGGCTCCTATAAATAGTGGAGTCTGCACGAAGCACCAGGGACAAATGGCTCTCCTCCCAAATCTTCCAGGCTGTGTCGATTAGTATTCTACTGCTTGACCTCTCCTCCAGCCACAAGGCCTCCATGATTTAAGGTACTCAATAGGTGGAACTAAGTCCCTTTCTCTGGCAGTGTCTTCCCTAGTTTGTATTAGGAAAATATGCAAATTCATAAGAAAAATTATGAAAATTCTCACTGTAGAGGGTTGTTTTGGTTGGTACTATGAGAAATGATTACAGAAATCAGCTGCTGTTTTAATGTCATCTCTTGGTGTGAGCTATCTCTTCTCACTTTGACCATTTACAGCAGTCTGTTTCTTGCCTCCTCGAGGTTCTGATAGCTGCTCATATTCCTTGGCTCCTCGCTGTGCATCACTCCAATCTCTGCTTCCATTGTCACACTGCCTCGTCTTCTTCTGTGTGTGTCAAATCTCTCTCTGTCTATTTCTTACTTGTGGTTGCATTTAGGACTCACCCACATACACTGGGATAATCTCCCTATCTCAAGATCTTGAATTTGATCACATCTGTAAAGAATCCTTTTTTCAAGTAAGGTAACATACATAGGCTCCCAGATTAAGGCATGATAACTTGGGAGAACCATTTTCAGCTCATTACATGTATTTTTTCATATCACACAAAAAGTGGTATGCTTATTTTCATGTGAAATAACAAAAAGGATTTGGGGCTTTTATCTAAGTGCTATTATTACAAGTCATAAACAATTTACAGAGGTGATGCATAATCAAAGTTTTATTTGTAAGTGATAACTATGGCTACGCTGTAGAGAACTGTTTTGGTTGGTAGTGCAAGAGATGATACTAAGAGTAGGCAGGGAGAAGGCAGCCCTGAATGTGCAAAAATAGTGATTCAACTAAGGAGAAAAAACAAGTAACACATGTAACTTAAGTTTGTCTCTGTATTAGTCTGTCCTCATGCTGCTGATAAAAACATACCCCAGACTGAGTAATTTATAAAGGAAAGAGGTTTAATTGACCCACAGTCCAGCAGGGTTGGGGAGCCTCGGAAAACTTATGATTACGGTGAAAGGGGAAGCAAACACGTACTTCTTCACATGGCAGCAGCAAAGAGAAGAGTCAAGGAGAAGGCAGAAAAGCCCCTTATGAAACCATCAGTCTCATGAGAACTCACTATCACAAGAAGAGCATGGACGTAACCACCCCTATGATTCAATTAACTCCTGTTGGGTTCTTCCCACGACATATGGGGATTATGGGAACCACGATTCAAGATGAGATTTGGGTGGGGACACAGCCAAACCATATCAGTCTTCTAATATGTTAAAGCTTTTCATATATTGGTAGTTTCTGAAATTACTTTCTTTATGTGTTTTTATATTTCCTTAACCTTTTAGAATAATCAGATGATCATAATTTGACATTTCTTGATTATTCTCAATTTGTCAGCCTCCTTAAGAAATGGCCACAGAAATCAGCTGATGCTTTTGGTGTGAGCCATCTCTTCTCACTCTGGCCATTTACAACACTCTGAAATTCACTTCATCTCTAATCTGCTACATTTACAATGATCCAGAAGGAAAAAGAGTCCATTCACCATTTAAATTCAGTTATTTAATGAACATGTAATCCAAAGCATTGCCTTTAGGTAAGCTGTGTGTCAGATTCTTTTCCAATTCAATCCCAATTTGGGGTAATGCTTATAGATATGAACTCCTAAAAATTACACTTATTCAGATCCAACAGATAAAATCAGTGCATTGTTGTTGTTACCAGTTGAAATTAATATATTGCTGACACTGGCATATGGATAGTTGAATAAATAATCAGAATTTATACATATCCATCCTATAACTCGGAGGCCAAATGACCGGGAAAAGTAGGAGCAAACCTGTATTTTATTTACTGAATAGTACTTCATCTAGTCACAAAACTTTACTTCTGTATTAATGGTTAAAAGCTGTATTTTCCCTATTCATTCATGTATTTATTTGCTAAGGAAGACTTAAAGAACACCTGTTTAAATTCCAAGCAGTGTGATCAGATGAAGATAAAAAAGATAAAATTCTTGGTCTCATTGAGTTTTTAGTACTTTTGCAGTCAGTGTAAGCACAGTCAGGCTATTTCTGTCATAAATAAAACCACAAAGTAGCATTCAAGTGTGAGGGTAGGGAGTCTAATAGAGAATCAAACTATAGTTAGTAACAACAGCATCATCTACCATTTATTCAGCATCTACCATTTAACAGAGACTGTGTTAAGGGATTTATATGTGGCATTTTAATTTAATTTTAGAGAGTCCTGTAAATTTATTTGGTATTTCATTTCATATATTCACATTTATCCAGCTGATTTTTATTTTTCCTTCAAGTCTCAGCTTAAATACCACTTTTCTCAGGAGGCCTTTCTGATTCCGAGAATAGATTAAGTATAACTTACTCTTTATTCCTGCAGTTCTCTATTACTTCTCTATTACCACACTATGAGTATTTGTTTGCTTCTTGTATATGCCAAGAAACAGAAAGCTTCATGCACACAGAGACTTTGTCAGCTGTATTTGTTTTTATAACCTCAGCATCAAACTCACTCATAAGTGAGTGAATACATAAATTTAAAAACTTACCTATAGTCCAATAACAAGAAATAGAGCATAGATTCAACTTTGATCTATTTCTAAAACCTGTACTTTTAATCACTAGCCTATTTGGTTCCTTAATGATATAGAACATTTCTATTTGTTTAAACTGAGTATTTTTCATACATTGAAAGTCTGAAATTTTTTACTAGTGTTATTATCATAAACTAATTAATAACAGCTTAGTCAAAATGATTGCTCTATGTCCTAATAAATTAGAAATAGTATTATTAGATTTACTTATTATTTGTTCAAATATTAATAAGGAACAATATTTTAATTTTACAATTATGATATGAAGTGCTGTAAAAGATCCAAAATTACAAGATAAAATTAACATTACTGAAGAAGACTTCAGATTTTATATGATAGGAAAATACAAATTAGCTGATATCTGCTGGTACTAGATGTTAACTGTAAGATCTTAATAGCATCATTAATTCAAACATTAAAAAAGAATAAAATTATGTACAGTCTGCATTCATATACTACATGAACAGAACTTGACAGTATTTTAAAAATAATTTACTGGTTGAATTCACAGTTACTTTTCAACCTGAAATGGCACATATTACTTTATTTACTGATTTATTAATTATATATCCTGCATGTCTAGGCAATAATTATTGCTTACAAGACTTTTTAACTTGCTATATTTTCTTCATAGTAAAACTAAAAAATTCCTAAAGAAATCCATAAAGCTTCTTAATGAAATATTTATACTTCATTTGTAATATTTTATAATATTAGAATGTAATATTTTTAAAGAAAATATTCATATTAAGTAGTTTCATACAGCTGTTTTAACTATATGTATACAATTTTCTGTAGGTCAAATTCTAACATTTTGTAAATTTTTTCAAATTAATAATTTTGCTCTTGATTTGGTCATTTTTAAAAAGTACATCTCTGTGGTATATATGTGGTGAAGAGGAAAGAAGTTATCAGAAAGAATTAAATCAATTTTGTGTATACATATCTCAGTATCAGATCATGAAAACCACAGTGGGATACTACAAGAAACAAACCGTTTTCTAGTTCTTCATGAGTTATTTGCTGGAGCTGCCTTGCACTAGCTTACAAGAGCTGATTGGACTCATCTTTTCCTAACTCCAACTTCAGAGACATGACTTGGTAGCTTTAAATTGGCCATGGTGCAACAATAATGATGTAGAAATTAACAAATTCTATGAATCATTTTGTCTGTTTGTCTCCTTTGCAAAGAGCTGACTATTAAATGTTTACCAGCACAATGCTGGTTCTGACTGTTTTGCTTGAGACTATTTCATCTCCTTCTTAATCCTGTTTTATTTATAAAATTAAGTCACTTTTACTGAGGTAACATTTTGTTCTATTCCCAATATCTTTAAAAAATGCAATTTTCTAGTTATCCTCTCCATTCAGTGAGATTTATTGAAAAATCAGATTCACTGATAAAAAAACTGAATTCTTGCCTTCAGATTAATTACAGTCTATTAGAGAAATACATAAGAAATAATTCCAATGCTGTGTCATACTTGAGCTTATTTTGAGAGTTACAGAGGATTGACATAAAAGAAAGATATCCACTACTTGGGAGGAAGCGTTGGTGTCTAGAAATACTGCTAAGAGAATTTAATAATGGATCTTTGAATTTAGGATGACCTTTGACTAAATGTCATCCTAAATGGCTTAGAAGGAGGTGCAAGATGTTCCATCCTATGGATGGGTTAGAAGGAGGTGCAAGATGTTCCAGTAAGAAGACAAAAGGAAGATTTAGAGAAAAGAGACTGGAAGGAGTGTATAGGGTGTTACTAAAAGAACATAACAGAATGAGAAAAATTCAAATATAATAGCATGAAATATTAAATCCCTTCTCCCCTTAAACAGATTATCCCCTTTAGCCATCACCATGAGATACATAAACTTCTCTCAGTTTGCTATTTTAACCATTCTACTACACTATTTTTGTGTTATTTTTCTATTCAACATACTATATTTTAATTTCTTCAAGAACGGTAGCTATATCTTTCTCGTTTTACTATCCTTTGCAGAATCACACACAATATCCTATGGTTAGAGGGACTGGGTATCTATCTGTTGATCTGAACATAATTATATATTATCATGAGTGCGTGTTGGAAAAAACACTTAAAAATAACACCTGATTTGGCATCACAGTAACACTATTTTTTTTATTTGAGAAATAATAACATTAAGTATGAGATGAACAGTAAATTTCAAAATTGCTATCTGAATTATATTTAAGAAATTTAATCTGCTTATCTTTTTTCCCAAAGAAATTATCACCTATCATTTATTTATGTATTTGGATATTTATATATATTGAATCATAAAAATTTTATTTTTCCACAAATAAAAAAGTTTTAAGTTTTTATTCAAAAAAGCTGTTTTAAATTACTGTTATTTCCCCCATTAGCATATCAAAGATAAAAGATACACGTTAATTTCACATCTCTATTATTTTTAATACAAAAAATATTATTCAGTTATTTTCTTCTTAATAGGAGCATAAGGTCTGGTTCTTGATGTAAGAAACAAGGACTATACACCTATAATCCCAGCACTTTGGGAGGCCAAGACAGGCGGATCACCTGAGGTTAGGGTCCGAGCCCAGCATGACCAACATGGAGAAACCCTGTCTCTACTAAAAATACAAAATTAGTCAGGTATGGTGGCACATGCCTAAAATCCCAGTTACTCAGGAGACTGAGGCAGGAGAATCGCTTGAACCCGGGAGGTGCAGGTTTCATTGAGCCAAGATTGTGCCATTGCACTCCAGCCTGGGCAACAAGGGCAAAACTCCATCTCAGGAAAAAAAAAAAAAAAAGAAAAAAAGAAAAGAAGAGGAAACAAGGACTATTGTACAGCTCGTTGTCTTCAGTCCCACTTTGAGCTTTGCCTACTTTACGTTTTTACATCATCCATTAAATCACAGTTAAATATAAAAGGAAATATTGAGATTTAAAAGAAAAAAAACTCCATAGTCTCTTTGATGTGCTCCCTGGCTTGGTTCCCCACTGTTAAAACTGAGTTTGAAGCACCAGCAGCTAGTCTCTTGTTTGTTACTGGATTCTACCTTGCAGCTAGTTCCCTGATTAGGAACTTGATGTGGACTCTTCAGCCACTTCTGGCACATGCCTGCTTCCTTGGTTCAATGGATTAAGTGCCCATGATTCTGGAGCCCTACCTAGAACCAGGGTTTCATTGCCTTGTTAAATAAACTTTATAGGAGGTCATTGCTTTGGACTAAGCTCCTGTACTAGGCCCAAAAGACCAAACCAAAATGAAGTCACTCATGCTAAAGTTGCATGACACCAAGTTGAAATTAAGTTGTTTATCTGACCTTATAAATCAGAAGATTGAGAGATATAATAGCCACATCCCAAGCAAGCCAGTTTTAACCTGAATGATAAGGGAGTTCCCTCTGCTTTAACCTTTACAAGGACAGTAACTTTGAAACGGCCAATCTGCTTTTTGGTTTCTGTTTCTGCTTTCCCTTTGCTGTCTATACAACCAAACTCCTTTTCTCAGCTAATTGGAACACCCACTCTATTTTATAGAATGGGGTTTTGCCTCATTCTAGAATCACAAACAAAAGCCAATGAAGATCTCTAAACTGAATTTGTTCTAACGTTGTCATTTGAGAATCTGTTACCCAATTCCATTTTAAAAGTGAGACAAATAAAAAGAAACCATGATAAATGCTCTTATATAAAGGGAAATAATTTTTTTTTTTATGATGAGGGAGCAAAGAAAAGTTATTTCCAAATTAAAGTTCTAATCTAGGTTAAATCTGTTTTTATAAATTATTTTTAGTTTAAATAATATATTCATATCAGTGAAATAAATTACACACAAGCCTCCTCCATGTCCTTTATCTCATTATTTTAACCTAACATTCTGCTATACTTTCAAGAAGTACTTCATGAAACTTAAGAAATACTTTGTTCAATAAGTACTTAATACAAATCTAAAATATGCAAGGCACTTAGTTAGATATTTTAGAAGATACAGTAAAGTATATATATATGGTTCTTGTCTCCTAGTAATTCACAATTTGATATAACAAGAACTATGAATATAATTTTTATATCTTGCCAAGTCTTCTAAAAAATTTTAAGAGAATTGATAGGTGTGTATTACAAATATATCAAAAATAAAATTAGAGGCTATTTGATATATGACATAAAGCTGTCAGTAATAATTAGACATATATTGTCATAAAACACAAATCTATAGTGAGCTCAGAAACTAAGACACCGAAAAAAGACTTTCTTATTGGCTAACTTCAATTTAAAAACTTAGACTATTTTGATTTTTAGGAATGATTCCTCAAGAAACATTCCTAAAAATGTTGAATGACTGTTTGTATTTTTTTGCATTAAGAGTTGAATATGGAGATGAATGTTATGTTTATGAAACTTATTACAAAGTTATACAAACCATAGAGATGATATTTAGAATTTGGAAAGAAAGTAAACAATTTTCTATTAAATATTTTCTCATATGCTTTATTTTACTTATTTACTTGTTTTTTTGAGACAGACTCTCGCTCTGTCGCCCAGACTGGAGTGCAGTGAAGGATCTCAGCTCACTGCAATCTCCGTCTCCCGGGTTCAAGCAATTCTACTGCTTCAGCCTCCTGAGAAGCTAGGATTACAGGTGCCTTCCACCATGCCTGGCTAATGTTTTATATTTTTAGTACACAAGGGGTTTCACCATATTCACCAGGCTGGTCTCAAACTTCTGACCTCAAGTGATCCATCCCTCTCGGCTTCCTAAAGTGCTGGGATTACAGACGTGAGCAACTGTGGCTGGCCTTCTTATATGTATTTTAAAAACTAGGTTTTTAGGTGAAATGAAAACATGTTTTGATTCAAAGAGGAAATATACTTTAGAAGTGTAAATTCCTCATTGCAAATAATTCAGCCGAAGGAGCAAGGATTGTTAGATATTTCACTGTGCTTAACTTCATAAGGTAACTGATGTCCTTTTATCCACAAATTCCTTCAGAAGGTTCAAGTTTTTGTTTATTTAATACAAATCACAGTTTACAGTGTTTTGCATTGATAATACTTCTCTTTCAAATCCGCTGATAACTCAATTGGGTTTTCATTCAAAGTTAAGTATGCAATTTGGCCATTTATTATCCAAAAACAGTCTTAAACAGAATATGTTCATGTTTCTTGTTTTTAAAATATCTGTAGAAGTGCAGAGGACACAAGAGACAAGGCTTCTTCAGCATTTTATCATCTGCCAGAATAAAGTGCTAATGAAATAAGCTAATGGGTTTGAGTCATTTAAATCCAAATTTAGCAAATATTTACTGACTAACTATTGGTTAAAAGATACTGCTAGATGGGATGGCAGGTACAGAGAGATGAGAATAATGTGATGTATGAGAGTGGGAGCTGTAATGAAAATATGGGACAATAAACTTATGCCAATAACTATAGCAACAGTAGAATAAGTTCCATAAAAAACAGATATATCTGACACTGACTGTTACTTGTCTATCAACATGCACCCCCTCTTGTTCCTCAGTTATACCATCCTGATGTTATTTGGGGTAGCAAAGTATCCAATTGAAACACTACATTTTCTAGGCTTCTTTGCAGTGAAGTTTGGCCAGTGTGACATAAGCAAAAGTGTTATGTGGGGTTTCCAGAGTAGCTCCTTCTACGAAGCTAACTTAGCTGGCAAGTATGTTTTTTTTTTCCTCCTTCCCCATTTCCTCCCAACTACTATCTGGAACACTGATGTGATGGCAGGAACTCCAATAGCTGTATTAGATTATAATAAGGTCTTTAATTCAGAAGCTGGAGATGAGGAAAGGGGAGCAGAATGTTAATAGGACTCAGAGTCCCAACTTCCAGGAGCAGTCGTAGACTCTCCAGACTGCCTACCTTCAGACCAAGTTTTATGTGTAAGATTAAATTCAATAGGGTTTAAGATACTGTTAGTTTCTGTTTTTGTTTTATTTGTCTTATTTTTGCAGCTGACTGCTATTTCTACTAAAACAAAGTACTAAAAATGCTAGCAAAACGTTCAAGTCAGAAAAAAGATTTGATGCAGTTAAGGGAAGAAACGGGTATACACGAGAGGACACTGTTTCCAAGGTGAGTGACACTGTAATCTTACCATAATGGGTTGCATTAAGGTAAAATTCAAGATTCTTTTTTTCTGAACCAGGTTATATCTTGAATGACACACAATTGTCTGGCTAATTATATGCAACCTGTGTAAACTGGATGAAGACAGGGACTGGATCAGAATAAATTCATTACAAACCAAAGGATGTTTGACCAGATAATTGAGTATCACAGACTAGCATATTTTTATGATTTTTATTAATATATTCCTAATAAATCCCTACACCTCTGCACAGATATATACACTCACACATACACACTCAGGTAAATGAGTAGATTATATATACATAAACATATGTGTTAAAATAAAATACAACATGAAATAACAATTTTTTTAGCAAATATGTTTTAAACAGGTTTTCTGTGCCAGTCAGTATTGCATGAGCTAGAGATACAGTGATGAATAAGTCCTTGCCCATGCTAAGCTTCTATTTTACTGAGCAAAACTGATTTTAAACACATGCATACAATGTAATGTCAGATCACAAGGGGTTTGGGCTATGAAAAATAGTAAGTGCTATGAAGAAAAACAAAACAGGGAATGAACCTGAATATGGCAGCTATTTTAGAAGGGTAGTTAGGGAAGTCTCCTTTGATTAGCTGATATGATTGAAAATTCTTAAATACAGTGATAGAACGAGCTATATGGTAATGTGGAGAAAGGATAATGCAGACAGAAGAAAACATTAGTATGACTATCCTGATGAAGGAGAGAACTTAATGTGTTTGAGGGACAACATGAAGGCCAGCATTGCCAGATCTAGAAAAGACTTGCAAGAGAAATCAGAGATGAGATTGGAAAAGCTGCCATGGGCTAGAACATGTAACGCCTTAAAAAGCAGTTTCACTTTAATCTTGCATTTGATGTGAAGGCACTGGAGTGTTTTAAGCAGGGGAATGACATAATCCAATTTATTTTTTAAAAAGATCACTCTGGCTCCTATGTGGAAAATGGAATTACAGGGGAGACAAGAGTGGGAACAAAGAAACCATTGCAGTAGTCTAGGTGAGAAATGATACTGATAATAGTGTATATGGAAGAAAAACACAGATTTGGAATATATTTATATATTTTCAACGGAGAGCTTACAGAATTGCTCTTGGAATGGGCATGAGAAAGAGTAAGAAAAATCAAGGATGAATTTCTATCCTTTTTTTTTTTTCTCTCTCTCTCTCTTTTATTTTTGGCTTGAGCAACTGAAAAAATCCAAAATGTCACCCCAAAATATGTTTCTTTGACATAAAATTTATTTTTACCTGAAGGAAATTAAGGGAGCAGCAAATGGAGGGAAAGCTCTCCATACCTTCTGTTTTTTTTCTGCCTAAAGGCAGGATATGAATTCTCCTTTACCAGAGACAATTCTGATGCTTATCAGCTTAGATGGGCAACAGGGGAATCTACAAAGAATCCTTACACCATTAGTTTTCTCCCAAAACCAAAACCTCTTTCCTCTGTTCTGTAATTTCTCTACAAACTTACTGTTCTTTGTTGAAGATGCTATATAAGCCAGAAGTTCTAAGCCACTGCTTTGTTGAGGTTTCTCTCACATCATGTGCAGTGCACATGTTAATACACTATGTTTCTCTTGTTAATCTGCCTTTTGTTCCAACTAAGAACTTATAAGAATTGAGGAAAAAATTATTTTTCATTTTTGCACAATGAAGTGGTAAATGAAAATATTTATTGAGATTGGAAAAGAGATTTGGAGACTTGGATAGAAATAAATTTAAAATAGTGAAGTAGGTATCATGGGATGAGAATAAAATGTTTTGAATGGTTTTTATCAATTTGGAGATTCCTGGTAGCCATCCATGTGGATATACTGACTAGGCAACTGAATATATGAATCTGAAACTTACAGAAACCTGAAATGGAGATAAATAATTGAAAGGCATCAGTCAATAGATGGCATGAAATCACCCAGGAAATGAGTATATCTGGAGAAGAGGCTGTAGAGGGAAGAAATGAGATGAAGGGAAATCCAAATTTACACATTGGTTCGTATCACTCCAGATCAAACTTGAACTCTTTTACCTCCCAGGAAGAAACTGCCCCGACTATTTGGAAAATTACAGACTAAAAATTAGAGCACCAAAATTTGTAATAATAAAATTGTAAATATTACCTACATAGCTCATTCAAATGTAGCTCAACACATGACTCAGGCCCAAATTACCTAAGCCCTTGGAAGTAATCTAGAAAGACTCTCCTCTCCTGTGAATTCAGAATACAGTGTTTCCTAAATGCCAAGGCAAAATATGTAGTGAATTATTCCACACAAACAGAAAGGTTCCCTGCAATTGTAAAATAACTATATATATGCTATTAGAAAAGTAGCATAGCATAGTACTTACAGGCATAAGTTTTGAAATCAATTTGGTTCTGCCATTTATTGGAGGCATATCAGAGGTATTAAAGTATCTGAGTCTGTTTCTTCTCATAGAAAATTAGGTTGAAAATGCCTAGCTTAACTCTCGGAGTTGCGGTAAAGTTTTCCTCAGAAAAGCATATGTAAAACACATTAAAATGTGCCTAGCCCGTTGGAAGTGCTCAGTAAATTAAAGCTTGTAATATAGCTACCTTTTAGATAAACCATGTGTTCAAAGGAACTTTGTGGCTTAGCAGGGACAACATTCTAAACAAATAATTTTTTGAGCAAACACTTGGAACACAGTCCATTCTAAAATTATACCTAAATATACTAGAATTTTTAATAGATTTATAACTTAAAAGGTTTTAAAACAAATCTTATATCCTATACTTTTTAATTTTTAAAAAGTCTGCTAGGCTGTCTGTTTCTTACATGCTAAAGTCTAAAATATAAGCATAGATGTAAAATAATGCTTTGTGGTTAAGAAAAAGGAACACACAGCTTAAAATGAATTCTATGATAATAAAAAAATAAACTTCCATTTGGAAAACAGATTACTCAAAATGAATATATTATGTAACAACGCCAACACCAAGTTAACAATAGAAAATAATATCATATGTCAATAATTCAATAAGACAAATTCAAATACTTTAGCAACTATTTAATATCCTATTAACTACGATTAATCTTTGTAAATGTTTTTCATTGGTTTCTTAAATCACTATTTATATTGATGTTTCTGTGTACTTTTTTTTCCCTCAAGGAGCTCTTGAGAAGAATGTAAACACCATATGTTACACAGTGTTAGGACAAAATTATAATTACTTACTCAAGTCAACAGGTAATTTAAATCTGAATAAGCGTAAAGCTACTTTAGTGGCAGCTGTTACCACTTACACTGTTTTTATCACATAAAAATGTATTAATTTATGTAGCACATAACCTAATTATTCAACATGAATACATTGAAAAACTAAATTTTGTGTATATTAACAAATCTTATCCTGTATTTTTTGACTAAAGCTTTAAAACAAACACTAAAACAAACACATAAGACTGTAAAGTAATGATATTAAACCATGGGGCTTATGGAAATTTGTCTTACTTTTTTATATGTTTTACATTTGGCTCTAAGTGAAAATTTTAGAACATGCAAATCTTTACATATCAGAGTTTATGCAATTTTTGCGAAACTTTACTGAAACTTTCGTTAAAATCTTTTTATGAAATAAATTAAGTAGAGTTAAAAAAGTTATTTTCAGCATAATATAGAAATTATTACTAATAAAGTTCTGATATTTTCCTAATAGAGTTTTATTAAGATATATTTCAAAAAAAAAAGATAATTCCAATTGATCTAATCAGGTCTCTTCTTAAACACTTAATGACTAGTGTCTGTGTAACAAGAAAATTAAAAAGTTAAAATTCATAATGCTAACTGCAATTTGGTCCTTTCTATGTAGATACAGACACGTATTATTTACCAATATTCATATAAAATTGAATGTTTACTGTTTATGTTTTATAATCATGTGTACAGTATTCAGCTTGGTTTTGGCATAGAATTCTTCAAAATTCTTTAAAAATGAATATTAATACTAAATATCTCTATGTCAGCAGAAAGTATAAAGAGAGGAGCATTTTAAGATAAGTTCACTGTAAAATTTGTGAGCACTTTGAGAGCAGGCAGCAGCTGAAGAAAAAATAAACACATACACTGGAAAGCAAATAGTCTCAAGAAATCTGAAACCTGAGCCAGCAGTGTACCTCCTTGCCCTCAAACAACCCCACATTTACTCTAGGACCAGAGAAAAGCTGTGTACCTAAGAAAGTGGGAGTAAAGATGAGGCTGGCAACTAGAGGGTTAGCTAAAAGTACTCCATGCACCCAAGCAACTTCTCCTCTCATCCCTAGCAGAAGACTAGGAGTTTATTCTCTATAGAAAGAAAATTAGATAAGCTCCAAACTGAATGAACAACAGGCAAAAGTGAGAAAGAGAATATCCTACTGAAAACAGGTAGACTAAATTAAACTTTGCATACTAAACACTGAAAATCCCATAACTCCATCCCCTTTCCCTTTTTTTTTTTTTTTTTTTGTTGTTGTTGTTGTTGTTGTTGTTGCTGCTGCTGCTTTCAACTTAGCTCTGCAGTTTATCCCCTCCAGGCAGAAATCTTGTCCGGTATTTTGTTGCTATGGTTTGCTGACGTTCCAAGAAATTCTGATTTGCTGACCTTCAAGAAATTTTGTGAGTTATCAAATATTCTATAATAAAATCCTTTCTGTTTAAGCTAAGTCAAATTATTTTGCCTGCATCTATGAAAACTGACCATTATTCCAGGTAACTTTCATTCTAGAATTGCAAAGGTGGCTCAAAACTATTAAGTTTGTTAATAAAAGAAATGCATAACCTTGTTAGGATTATGACCTCAATACATGCCAAACCTAATAGAGGGGGATGTTTTCTCATATTTTTTCTCTTTTCTTTTCTTTTTTTTATTTTCTCTCTCCCCTCTCCTCCATTGTCCTTCTCTTCTCTCTACCTCTTCCTCTATTTTGATCTTTATCACTCCTCAGTTATATCAAACAAATGGACAGTCAGAATCATGTTTAAAATAAAATAGTACAGTAGTTAAAACAGTACAGTACAGTAGTTAAAACCAGTCTTTAGAATTTTAAGGACTTGAGTTGAAATGCCAGTTTGGCCATTTACCAGCATTGTAACCTCTAGTCAGGAAACTTAACTATTCTAAGCTTCAAATTCCTTATCTGTAAAGTAAGACAATAGTCTGGCGTATTAAGAATTAATACTCTAAGCAAGCAGACAGTTTTCAGTACCTAAAACTTTCAGTGTTTGGTTATGGAAGATCTTGAGAAAGATAATATTTATAAACCCAAATAGGCAGTTAACAGAAATGCAGTTATCTCAGACACTGGTTATCAGATAAATACCAGCTAAGGCAGCAGCCAAGTTTTTAGAATGGAGGACAAGATCCTGACGAAGAAAAAGACAACCTGACACTGAATTCCCTACACCAAGTTAAAGTCTCAAGATGAATTCAGACCTAGGATTGACTGAGCTATGCTGACAGTTGTTGAGAAAAAAGAAGATAAGTTATAGAAAACTTGGTAGGCTGATATTACATGTACAGCTTGATAAGATTTGTTATATTATTTCAGTTCCTAATGGCTAATTTTATTAAATGGATATTTTATTAAATAACTACTGTAAGATAGGATAAAATATTTGAGAGGCAATGAGAGGTCTTAAGTGAATTATTTTCATCATTATTTCATTTAACAATTTACTCATTCATCTATTAACAGTATATTATGTACTGGTTGTATACTAGGAACTGAAATAGGGAATATAAAGAATATAAAATATATCTGCCTTTAAGAACACCTGCATCTATTGGGAGATTTTAAATAAACATAATTACAATGTAATTTTATGGTTCCACATTAGAAGTTAGATTAAAGTACTTTGAGGCTTCAGGGAGGAATTCTCATAGAGGAGGTGGCATTGAAGTGGGCATTAAATGGAAAGTACCAGTTTTCTAGGCATAGGAGATGGGAATATATACCAAAGATAAAAGACATAGCTTGTATAATTCAGCACAATGGAAATTCCTTTCTCTGTATTAATATAATAATCAATTAACCACTGAGGAGGAAAAGTATTGCACATTGCAAATATTTACACAAGCAGCTCAATACTTACGGACAGAACAAAGGTTACTTGGTAAGAAATAAAATCCTGATCTTACATGTGTGATATTACTGACTGTGACAGGCAGAATAACACTTCCCACCCCACTCAACAGATATCCATGGCAAAGGGGAATGAAAGACTTTGATGAAATTAAGGTAGCTAATCAGCCAACCTTGTAATAGTAGAATTTTCCTGGACTATCTAGATGGACCCAGTGAATCACAATGTTCCTTAAATGTCAAAAATGGGAGACAGAAGATGACTCAGAATCAGAGAGATGTAGCATGAGGAAGACTTGAGATAAGTCATTGGTGGTTTTGAAGATAGAAGGGGTCCACAAAGCCCAGTAATGCAGGCATCTTCTAGAAGTTCAAAACGTAAGTAAACAAACTGTCCCTTATAGCCTTCAGAAAGAACTCAGCCAGGCCATCATATTGATTTTCTTTCCATGAGACCCATTTTTGACTTCTGACTTCCAGAGTTGTAAGATACTAAATGCATGCTGTTTTAAGCCAGCAAGATTGTGGTAATTTGTTACAGCAGCAATATGAAACTATTAAATAAACTATAATGTTTTAAGATATAGCAGTAGGTATATACATATATACACACATACATATAAATAAAATGTATGAATTTTTAGTACATATTTATGATAGTCTAGATCACTAGTCCTCAACCTTTTTGGCACCAGGGACTCGTTCTATGGAAGACAATTTTTCCATGGATAGGGGACTTGTTTCGGGATGAAACTGTTCCACCTCAGATCACTAGGCATTAGGTTAGATTCTCATGGGAGCACACAACCTAGATCCCTCGCATGCTCAGTTCACAATAGGGTTTGCACTCCTATGAGAATCTAATGTCTCCACTGATCTGACAGGAGGCAGAGCTCAGGTGGTAATGCCTGCTTGCGCACCGGTCATCTCCTGCTTTGTGACCGGTTCCTAACAGGCCACAGACCAATACTGGTCTGTGGTCTGATGGTTTGGACTCCTGCTCTAGATCATCTGTAAAGTCTATTATTTTAACATGAATATAGGTAATTTTCATCCTAGTTAGAGCATATGCAGATATAGATATCCAACAATAGTGTATAAGAAGTATTCATTTTTAAAATAAATTTTATTTGATCAGGGCCTCTTGATATCCTAGCAATTGACAAATTTCAAATAAAGTCCAAAACTCATTCTGTGGAATTCAAGCTCAAGAAGTAGAAAATATTCTTCATTTTGCATTTTATCACTTGCTAAATTTTTGACTACTTCCTGTACTTTACTTCTTGTAAAATGGAGTCTAAGTTATTTATAAAGTTTACATTGTCCTTCACACCAAACAACTTTTTCCTCATCATACAGGCAACACATAACCAAATATATATAGTTTCTGTACCCTCAGGGTCTAGCACAAGGCCTTTGCTCTTTTAGCTGAGATTTCAGGACATTTGTCTCTCCTCAACTCCCAATACTTTGCACTTTTCCAGGCTGTTTGCAAATAAAACCAGTGTCATTGTTCCCATAGCTTTCCATAGTCAGAATAAAATATTCTCAGCCCCAGTACCTTTACATAAAATCTTATGCATAGGAGGACCTCAATCAATGGTTGTTACTTGTTCTGAATGACTCACCACATTCAAGAAAGTAACAGAAATGGAGAGAAATGAAACTTTTAAAACTAATATCACTAAGTGACCAGGGCCCATGGGAAAGAGCAAGGAAAACGGGGAGAAAAAGGGTTAATGCTAACAAGAGAGTGCACCATTGTCAGGTTTATTCCTGTGGGCATTATTACCAGAAATTATGACTAATCAGTCTTCAGCATGGTGTGGTAACTGGCATGGCTCCATTTTTCCACTTGGTTCTATTGTCAAAGTTTCTGTCTTTGGCAAAGACACTTACGGGAGAAAAGTGAGCTTAATTTCTCTACTCTTAATTATGCTTTGACAATTTTGCTCAGCATTTTTAAAGCTTCAGGCTTAAAGGTGGCTGCCAAAGTCTTTCTTGTTAAGCAGGGCCTAACTAGTCTAAATAAACCTTTATTCTTAATAGGAAGCATATGCAACATAATTTTAATTAAATAAATTTAGCCTACATGAATCAATGTTTGTTACATATTCTGACATAAGGCTTCCCATCAGATTTACTAAAGTAAAATAAACAATCTGAGAAAAAGAAGATGTGTTCATTACAAATACATAAACTGACTGCTAATAATATAACTGAAGACCTTCAAAGCAAACAGATAATTTCCTTAGCTGAGAATCTGACATCAACAGTTTCTCAGAATATTCAAATTATATCTATCTTCAAAATGTTTGCTATTATACTACTAATTATAATTTAACACTTTCATCTGGCAATTATTTACCTTCTAATTTCTGTGCTATGTATCAGCCACTATCCAAAGGACACAAGTGTTTCTGCTAAAACACATTGTACCTTTCCTTCTTTCTTTTGGAATGCATTTTAAAGTGGTATTCATTATATTCCTAAGCTATTAAGAATATCTTTATTGTAGGCAAGACTAAATTGAATTATCTTGTTTACTCCTAATTATTATCCGAATTTTAATTTGTGCCATCAACATGCCAAGTTTTCCTAAGAAAACTATAAATAATAGAATATCTGCCAAATTACTTATGTGTGGTATGAAAACTACAGTGAAAAAAATGCTAAATTTATGTCTAAAAGAAATCAAAATATTTGTTTATTTTACTCATTTTATTGCATCTGTCAGCATGGCTACTTAATGCATCCATATAGTACAATAAAAACAATAGTTGAATTATACATTTTACGAAACAAACAAAAAATAACCATGTAAGCCCAATATCATTATAAAACACTTAAGTCTAATATTCTTTTAGTACTATAGAGTCACCAAGGAAAACATAGTCATTTCCAAAGAATTTTATGCATGACAAAATTAATTGCACTTAATTCCTTACTACATTTTATTTGATACAACATGGTACCATTAACTGGGTGGCTTCTAAACCATTGAAATTTATTTTTCACAGTTCTAGAGGCTGGGAAGTTCAAAATCAAGGTGTCAGAAGATTCAGGGGTTAGTGAGGGCTTTCTGGTTCACAGACAGCAATCTTCCAAGTCCTCACATGTTGGAAGGGATGAGAATATTTTCTGAGACCTCTTTTATGAGGTCACTAATAACATTCATAAGGGCTTTATACTAAGGACCTAATCATAGTAATAGGTTTGACTTCCTAATACTGTAACATTGGAGGTAAAAATTTCAAGCTGAATTTTTGGAGAACATAAATTTTCAGTCTATAGCACGTATATTGATATGATTCAACCTCTAAAATAAAATTCAATAGTTATTTAAGTGGATGATATGGTTTGGCTCTGTTTCCTCACCCAAATCTCATGCTGAATTGTAATTCCCAGTGTTGGAGAAGGAGCCTGGTGGGAGGGTGATTGAATCATGTAGACAAACTTCCACCTGCTCTTCTTATGACAGAGTTCTCCCAAGATCTGGTTGCTTGAAAGTGTGTAGCACTTTCCCCTTCTCTCTCTCTCTCTTTGTCTCCCTCTCCTTCTGCCATTTGAAGACATGCTTGCTTCCCCTTCACCTTTCTGCCATGATTGTAAGTTTCCTGAGGCCTACCCAGGCATGACTCATGTATAGCCTGTGGAACTATGAGTCAATTAAACCTATTTCCTTTATAAAGTACTCAGTCTCAGATAGTTCTTTAAAGCAGTGTGAGAATGGACTAATGCAGTAGGCAATTTCAAAATACAACAGATGGAACTATTGCCAGAAAAACTGAACTCATATTGAGTCCATATTTGACAGCTTCTCATATTCATGGTCTATCTCAAATGAGCACATTAGTAATAAATCATAGCCTTGAATTTTACCTGGGTTACTAAGTTCTTATTTTAAAAAATGTGTTCATACCTATAGGTAAACTGTGAAATAATATTTGAAATGATGTAAAAAACAATAAAAATGAGTATAGTGTTTACATGAAATGATAATACTAAAGTAAGAAATCAGCACTGAAGTGCTGCTGTACATGAGATCAGTTGCCTAAATTATCATTGATAATGGTATTATATCAAAAATATAACAGTGTGAATTCCCAGTCAGATTCAGTATCTGATGTATATATCACATATTTTAAAATCTTAATATTGGTGTGAACAAGAATGATGGTGTGATTATTACTTCTGCTATTATCTCATACCAAGGTTTTTCAAATTATTGAGAGCAACAGGTGTTCAGGAACAGAACATCATTCAACTGAATACATGTTGGTTTCAACTGTTTTCAAATAAAACTGCCCTGGCATCTTTTGACAGAACAAATGTTTCAGTGATGCCAATCTACTCTGGATTCTCAAACCAAGATTGAGGTTATAATGACTCAGTTTCTTAAAATTATTTTTGTTTGAAGAAACATACATATTTTTTTTTCCTTCCCTATAATTAAGGCCTTTATTGGCTGTAAAATTTTGCTAGCAGTAGTTCAATATCTATCCTTTACATACAAATTAATTCAGAAAAATTCCCATGTTCTGTACCTGAACTCTACCACAGTATTCAAGCTTATCCTACAGAATCCTCACTTTGGCCAATTAAGGAATGCAATCCAAATGTATATATCCTTCAGATTTCCAGGGCCTTGTTTAACTCAGTGATATACAAAGTGAAGCCTTAAATTTAATAATTCAAGATATTATTTTAATAGATTCTCAGAAAATTGTGTACACAAAATTTCTTAAATGAATTATTTGATTAAAGTAAGCAAAACAGACTATGACCCAATATCTGAAGGCATGGTAAAATAAGACATTTTACAAAGAAAAATTTCTATTAGTACTACTTAAAGAACCCCAAAACAGGAGAAATCCAAGACACCAACCCGGAAAAAATGAAAAACTAATTGAGATTTAAATTTAAGACAGAAAATGAATGTGTGAACTATAGAAGGGAGAGGAGGTATGCCATTATTTTTAGTATGTATTAATGTTGACAAGTTCTTTATCTTGTACCAACCTTTCTAAAATGATTTGGACAGTGTGTGAGAAGAATTTGAACAGCAATATGAAGCTAATAGACAATATGAAAGTATTTGCTAATATTTTCCTACTGAAATATTTTTCCCAGAGGTCTACTATGTCTGAGAGATATCGCATATCTTTTAACACAAATTAAACAAAATTCATTTTGACTTTAATTTATGTAAAAATAATTTTATTTGTCTTACCAGGATGTAATTCTCATTTTTCTTACTATGTGAGCATTCATCATCCATCAGTAATGCTGTCTGCAATAGTCAAATAATAGGTATACTATTTATTCTAAATTTATCTTGACTGAACCAAGAGAAAAAAATATTGACAACAAATAATACTATATAAACATATATATAAAGTATTGTTTAGTAGTTGATATCTTAATTTAGAATTTACTTGCAGTGTTTTTAAACAGAATTTTGTAAAACACTTTTTAAAAACATAATTCTTTCAAGTTAATTTAAATACGGTGACATTTAATGGAAACTTCCAAACTTAATGGAAATTAAAATAGCATTGAGGGACATAGTGAGAAAGGCGGAGCAATACGGCTGAATAGAAGCTTCCAGAAATCATTCCCCCCAACCAGGAACAACAAATTGAACAACTCTCCACACAAGAAAGCACCTTCATAGAAACCAAAACTCAGGTAAGTAATTACAGTACCTGGTTTTAACATCATATAGAGGAAAGAGGCACTGAATAGGGTAGGAAAGACAGTCTTGAATCACCTACACCACCCCTCCCCTATTCCCCAGCAGTAGTCAGCCACCGGCCATGGAGAGAGAATCTGTATGCTTCAAGGCGGTACAGTGCAGTAATTGTGGAACTTAGCATTGGAATACAGTGCTGCCTGGTCACAGTGGAAAGTGACTCAGGGCAGAACTCAGTTGGTGATCATGGAGGGAGCGTCTAGACCAGTCCTAGCCAGAAGTGAATTACTCATCCCAGCAATTGGAACCTGAATTCCAGTAAGCCCCGCCACCATAGGCTAAAGAGCTCTGCAGTCCTACATAAACTTGAAATGCAGTCTAGGGCATAAGGACTGTAATTCCTGGGCAAGTCCTGGTGCTGAACTTGAAGTCCATGAAGCTAAGGTGCAAATGACCCAGTGAGACACAAGCTGGGATGGCCAAAGGAGTTTCTGCATCAACCCTCTCCCAACTCCAGGCAGCACAGCTTGCAACTCTGGGAGAAACTTCTCTCTGCTTAAGGAGAGGAGAGGGGAAAGTAAAGAGGACTTTGTCTTCCAACTTGGGTATTGGGACAGCCACAATAGAATAGGGCAACAGGCAGAGACCTGAGGCCCCCATTTCAGGACCTAGCTCCTGGTTGACAATTATAGATATACCCCAGGCCAAAGGGAACCCACTGCCCTAAAGGGAAGGACCCAGTTCTGGCAGGATTCATCACCTGCTGACTAAACAGCCCTTGGGCTCTAAATAATGAGCAGTGGCAGGCAGGCAGTACTCGCTGCTGGCCTTGAGTGAGACTCAGAGCTACGCTGGCTTCAGGTGTGACCCAGCACATTCACAGCTGTGGTGGCTATGGGTAGAGTCTCCTGCTTAGAAAAAGAGAGGAAGGAGTAAATGGGACTTTTTATTGCAGCTTGTACCAGCTCCACAATAGTGGGGAAGAGCACCAAACAAGCTCCTGGAGTCCTGGATTCTAGGCACTGGCTCCTCGATGGCATTTCTGGACCTGCCCTGGGCCAGATAGGAGCCCACTTCTCTGAAAGGAGAGACTCGGGACAAGCAACATTCACCATAAGCTGACGAAAGAGCACAGGGCCCTGAGTGAACAACAAGAGTAGCCAGGCATTGCTCACCCTGGGTCTGGGGTAGTGGTGGCTACAGGGAGAGAGAAAGTCAGTACCATGAACAGAAGAAAACAAGCCTGGCTGGATTCACCACGCGCTAATTGTAGGGCCCTTGGACTTGAGTGAACACAGGTGATAGCCAGGCATTGGTCACAGTGGGCCTTGGGAGGTCACAGTGGGCCTTGGGAAGACACAGTGCTGTGTTGGCTTTGGGTTGAACGCAGTTTGGTCCCAGTGAGGTGGCAACAGGGGTGCTTGTGTCACCCTTCCCCCAGCTCTTGGCAACTCAAAATAGTGGGAGAGACTATGTTTGGGGGGAAGTGAGAGAAAATAACAAGAATCTCTGTATGTTAATACAAAAAAAATTTTCCTGACCCTAGACAAGAACCAAGGCAGTACCCCTATGAGTCTGCAAGATGACAGCTTTACTGGGTGTGGGGTGCCCTCTAATGCAGATATGGCCACAGTAACTAAAGACATATCACAGCAGCAAAGTCCCTTTGAATACCTGGAAAGCCTTCCTAAGAAGGATGAGTTCAAAAACAAGCCCAGACTGCAAAGACTACAATAAATACCTAACTCTTCAATACCCAGACACCAGACACTGATGAATATCCACAAGCATCAAGACCATTTAGGAAAACATGACCTCACGGAAGAAACTACATGTGGCACCAGTGGCCAATGCTGAAGAGAAAGAGAGATATGTGATCTTTCAAACAGAGAATTCAAAATAGTTATTTTGTGGAAACTCAATGAAATTCAAGCTAACAAATGGAAAGGAATCAGAATCTATCACATAAATTTAACAAATAGATGGAAATAATTTAAAAGAATCAAGTAGAAATTCTAGAGCTGAAAAATACAATTGAAATACTGAAAAACAGATCAGAGTCTCAGAAGAACTGATCAAGGAGAATAAAAGAGTAGTGAGCCTGAAGACAGGCTATTTGAAAATACACAATCAGGGGAGATAAAAAGTAAAATGAAGCACACCTGCAAAATCTAGAAAATAGCCTAAATGGGGCAAATCTAAGCATTATTGGCCTTAAAGAAGAGGTAGAGAGACAAACGAAGGTATGGACAATAACACAGTACTTCCTAAACCTAGACAAAGATATAAATATTTAAGTACCTAAAATTTATAGAACACCAAGCAGGTTTAACCCAAAGAAGACTATCTCAAGACATTTAATAACTAAACTAAAAAAGGACAAGGATAAAGAAAGGATCCCAAAAAGCAGCAAGAGAAAAGGAACAATATACATTGGAGCTCCTGTATGTCTGGCAGCAGGCTTTTCAGTGGAAACCTTACAGGCCAGGAAAGAATGGCATTACATATTTAAAGTGTTGAAGGAAAAAACCTTTATCATAGAATAGTATATCTGACAAAGATATCCTCAAACATAAAGGAGAAATAAAGACGTTCTCAGTCAAACAAAAGACAGAGATTTTGTTAAAACCAAACCTGTCCTACAAGAAATGCTAAAGAAAGAGAATTCTTCAATCTGAAAGAAAAGGATGTTAATGAGCAATGAGAAATCACCTGAAGTTACAAAACTCACTGGTAATAGTAAGTACACAGAAAAACACAGAATATCATAACACCATAACTATGGTATGTAAACTACTCATATCTTGGGTAGAAAAACTAAAAGATGAATGTAACAAAAATAACTAAAACAACTTTTCAAGACATAGTATAAGATATAAATAGACACAGTAAAAAGTTAAAAAGTTGGAGGATGAAGTTAAAGTGTAGGATTTTTAATAGTTTTCTCTGTACTTGTTTGTTTGTTCATGCAATCCATGTTGTCATTGCATTTTAAATCTATTGTTTAAAAAAATGGGTTACAAGTTGTTACTTGCAAGTCTCATGGTAACCTCATATCAAAAAACCCACAGCAGATAAAGAAAAATAAAAAGCAAGAAATCAGAACATACCACCAGAGAAAATTACCTTCACACAAAAGAAAACAGCAAGGGAGGAAAGAAGGAAAAAACAACCAGAAAACAAAATAGGAGTAAGTAGGAGTAAGTACTTACTTATTAATAACATTGTTTATGTTGTAAATGAATGTAAATGAAATAAACTCTTCAATTGAAAGTCATAGAGTAGCTGAATGGATAAAAAAAATGACCTAATAATCTGTTTCATACAAGAAATACACTTTACCTGTAAAAACAAATATAGACTGAAAATAAAGGGATGGAAAAATACATTCCTTGCAAATGCAAACAAGAGCAGGACTAGCTATACTTATATCAGAAAAAGTAGATTTCAAGACAAAAAATATAGAAAGACACAAAGAAGGTCATTATATAATGATAAAGAGGTCAATTCAGCAAGAGGATACAACTGTAAGTATATACATACCCAATACAAGAGCACCCAGATTTATAAAGTAAATATTATTAGAGCTAAAGAGAGAGATTAACTCCAATACAATAATACTTGGGGACTTCAACATCCCACATTCAGCATTCGACAGATCATCCAGAAAGAAAATCAACAGAGAAACATGGGATTAATGACTTAAATCTAAGACCTAGCTATCAAAGTACTAAAAGAAAACACTGGGGAAACTCTCCAAGATCATGGACTAGACAAGGATTTCTTAATTAATACCCCTAAACCACAGTCAACCAAAGCAAAATTGGATAGATGAGATCACATCAAGTTAAAAAGCTTTTGCACAACAAAGGAAACAATAAAGTGAAGACAAACTCACAGAATAGGAGAAAAAGTCTGAAAACTATCCATTGAACAAGGAATTAACATCAGAATAAATCAGGAGCTCAAACAACTCTATAGGGAAAAAAAAAAAAAAATTAACAATGCAATTGAAAAATGGCCAAAATATCTGAATAGACATTTCTCTAAAGAATACATACAAATAGGAAACACATATATCAAATGGTGCTCAACATCACTAATCATCAGAGAAATGCAAATCAAAACTACAATGAGATATCATCTCATCCTTGTTAAAATGGTGTTTATCCAAAAGGCAGGCAAAATAACAAATGCTTGGGGGGGGGTGGTGAAGAGAAGGGAACCTTCATACACTGTTGGTGGGAATGGAAATTTGTACAACTACTATGCAGTACAGCTTGGAGGTTCCTCACAAAACTAAAAATAGATGTACAGTTTGATCTATCAATCCCACAGCTACATATATTCCCCAAAGAAGGGAAATAAGTATATTGAAGAGATATCTGCACTCCCATGTTTATTGTAGCACTATTCATAGCAGTCAAGAATAGTAAGTAATCCAAGTGACTATCAACAAATGAATGGATTAAGAAAATGTGATACATATACACAATGAATACTATTCAGCCATAAAAAAGAATTAGATGCTATCATTTGTAACAACATGGATGGAGCCCGAGGTCATTATGTTAAGTGAGATATGCCAAGGAAAGTAAGACAAATTATACATGTTCTTACTTATTTATGGGAGCTAAATATTATAATAATTAAACTGATGGAGATAGAGAACAAATTAATATACAGTGCTTAGAAAGGCCCACTTGCAAGATTAGCCACTGGTTGGTATATAAGAACTTGACTGACTGGTAACCAGAGTCCTACATGCATATAAAGATTTCCATAAATGGTAAGATTGGCTCACTGTCCCTAAGTAGTTTGTACAAACAAGATTTGTACAATATTGTTTACATTAAATACCTGATTGCTTCTGGGAGTTTAGAATATTGATATATACCTTGGTACAGGGTTCCTACATAATAAGCCCCCAGTAAAATCCTTTGGTGCTGAGTTGGCTAACAGCCTTTACTGGGCAGAAACATCATATACATGTCCTGTATTTACATTGCTGGTAGAGGAGAGTGTGATCTTTGTTGAATTCCGTGTCTTCTTACAAATCTCTGAATGTAGGGGTAGTCTTAGGGACCGTCGACACACCCTGGAACTGTTAAATCAATAGAAAGATGTGGAGGTGAAGCTGTGTATTTCTGGTCTAGTCCTAATTAGACTGTCATGTTTCCCTTTCTTTTCCTCTGGAACATTCACCCTAGGGGAAGCCAGCTATCATACAAGTCTAATTATCCAAAACCAGCATACTGTGAGAAAGCTCAAGCTAGTCCATGGAGAGGCTGAGGACAGAAAGAAGGAGGCAGAAGTAGAATAGAGCAGTGTGTGTGTGTGTGTGTGTGTGTGTGTGTGTGTGTGTGTATGTGTGTGTGTGTGTGTGTGTGTGTGAGAGAGAGAGAGAGAGAGAGAGAGAAATCCCAGTAGGTACAGTGTTTCCAGCCCAGCACCAGACTTGTGAATAAAGGAATTATCCTGGGAGTCTACCTCACTTGAGTCTTCAGACGACCTCATTCTCCACCTCAGTCTGACTGTACCCACTTTAAAACCCTACATAAGAACTGCCCAGATGAGTCCAGTCGACCTACAGAATCATAAACAACAACAATAAATTATTATTTTAGACTGACAGGTTTTGAGATGGTTTATTACTTGGAATTACATGAGTGTAACTATCATTTTGTATTACATTAATCAAAAGTAATTGCTTTAAATATACATAGTATAAATAATAGATCCCTCCTAAAATTTATTCCCATTAGAGAACCACAATGATGCCATGTTTACTTAAAATTATTTTTATAAAACACATTGATTCCTTAAATATATACCTATTGCATGGTTTTATATTCAAAATTCATCAGCTATCCCTCAAAGAATTTTTTTGCCTGCTTATTTCTTCCCCTATATATTAATGAATCATATTTCTATACCATAATTATTGATTCATCAGCATCCATCCCAAATTATGTTTAGTTTTACCTACGTGCTTTCAGTTATCTGACAAATCAAATATATTACCAGAAATTAGTATTACTTGTAGGACTGAATATTAGCCCTTGCAAAACCAACATCATCTGCCATTTCACAATTACCGCCTCACTACTAACACAATTAAGCCAACTAAACAAATAAGATTTTACTAATCTCTGTATCATGCTATCTATTTATTTGTAACATCAGAAAGTTACCTAAAGGGTAAAAATAGGAAAACATTAAAAAATTAGTATCACAAATTATCTTTGACTTTGTTCTTTTAGGATATTCTACATACAATATATTAACAAATTCTGCTGACCCAACATTCAAAATATACTCAATATTCAATCAATTCTTATCCCTTCAACTTTTACCACTCCAGTTTAAGCCATCATAATCTTTCAACTATAGAAGCCTTGACTTCCTTCTTCTACCATGTCCAGTAATGCCTGTACCTACACAGAAACCAAAGCAATAGTTTAACAATAGTCTGATTATGTCATTCTTTTTTTCGACAAACACTCCAATGGCTTTTCATCATATGTGAAATAAGATCTTAAGAATTTATCATGACATACTAGACCTTTTATGATAAGATTTCTCTGTGACCTAAACTCGTATTACCTGTCTCTTCATTTATTCTACTCGAAACACAGTATCTTCCATTCCTGAAAAGACCGAGTATTCTCTTGCTTTTGCAGTTCTTATTCTCAGGTTTCTTCCCATAAAAACATGAGTGCCTTTCTCCCTTTCTTCATTATGGTCTATACTAAAATGTTCCATAATCAAAGTGGCCTTCCTTGGCCATCCTTTTTGAAACACCAGCTCACTCCAATTCCGCTTTACTTTCCATCATAGCATTTATCACATTACCTGACATTTTATATATATATGTTTGCTGGTTGTCTATTTCTTCTCCCAAGAACCCAAACACCATTAATGCAGGGATTTAGTCCGTGTTGTTTACATCAAAATACCAATGCCTTAGAATATTACTAAGAACATGGTAGGTACTTGATAAATTGATTCATTAACAAATTCTTGAATGCATAGATGACTTAGTAAAAAATTATCAGAAATGCAGAAATATACCATAGTGGGCTCTTCCAGGGATATTTAAAAAAAGCGATTTCTAATACTAAGAGAGATCATTACATTCAATAAATGAAAAGGAACAATAAAAACTCTCTCATACACACATAAAAATAAATCTATGCAGGATACACAACAGACGATGTTGTGAAGGTCATGCCAAAATTTGATCTCTTTTAGAGTCTCCAAATGTGTTCTTTTATATAATGATATATTTAGACAAAATAAATTGCAACTACTCACTATGTTGATTTTATAACATATAAACAAGTAAAACAGCAGCAGCGCTTTGTTCACAACGAGTGTTTCCCCAGTATTCTAAAGTGGTTAAATAACACTCTTTCACTGGAAGGTATGCTTTTAGGAGGTTACCAGGTTACGTTACCGTGGAGGTTTGGATAACAAAAGAAAAAATTGCTATGGTGTATTCCTGATAAAGAGATACCATATGTTCATTTTGTTTTTGTGTTTTTTTTGTTTTTTTTTTTTTTGAGATGGAATCTCACTCTGTCGCCCAGGCTGGAGTGCAGTGGTGCGATCTGCGCCCACTGCAAGCTCCGCCTCCTGGGTTCACACAATTCTCCTGCCTCAGCCTCCCAAGGAACTGGGACTACAGGTGCCCGCCACCACGCCCGGCTAATTTTCTGAATTTTTAGTAGAGATGGGATTTCACCGTGTGAGCCAGGATGGTCTCGATCTCCTGATCTCCTGATCTCCTGATCCACCCGCCTCAGCCTTCCAAAGTGCTGGGATTACAGCCGTGAGTGACCACGCCCGGCCAATATATATATATGTTCTTATTGCTACAGAAACTATTATGTATTTTTTTCCAAGTAGTGTTCCATTATATTCACCAGTTTTCCCTCAAGACAAATTCATTATATCTACTCCTTCTCAAAATTAAGAAACATTTCCATTAATCATTTTTCATAAGAGGAATCTGATATGTGAGCTCAACTGAACACTCAAGGGTATAAAATAAATAGCATGACTTGTAGAAATAAATGTTAAACTTGAATCTTCATCAAAGTAAATAATTTATGTTTAAAATATATTTCTTTCATATTTGAAAATAAGGTAGTAGGGGTTCAGTGGCAGAATTTCTGCCTTACATTATTTATAAGACTTTCTTGCATTGAACTTGGAGATCTTGCATACATAAAAATAATAATCAACACTTACATATGGGTTACTATGTGCTATTGTAGACACTTTGCATTTATTAACTTAACCTTATAAGAACCTAATTAAGAAGTAATTGCTGTTATTATTTATAAATAAGATATTTAGACACAAAATAACTGGCTCAAGGTCTCATATAGCTAGAAAGTGGCAAAACTGGGGTTCAATCATCCCAGGCAGTCTCCTAATTAGACTACATTGCTTCTAATGCCCCCAATTCTCTTTTCTGCTTTATTAAAAATAAACATTGCTTTAAAAATAGAAATAAGTGGTCATTACAGAAACTACAGAAATTTTTTCTTAAAACAGTATGATCCATCCTGAGTTGAAGATTGATAATTCTATATTTACTCCATCTTTTTTCTACACACTTTATTTTATACAATAGAGAGCAAACTGTGTGTTACTACATACTACTAATTCTTGAATCTAGGCTCTATGGTCACGTAAAGTTAAGCATCATTTTTATTGCTTAACATACCAGTATTTCATGGTAGAATACACGTTTTTAAATAACAGGGATAGGGTCTCCCTATGTTGCTAAGGTTGGGCTCAAATTTCTGAGCTTAAGCGAACCTCCTACCTCACTTCCCCAAGTGCTGGAATTAGAGAGGTGAGCCATTACACCCAGCCTACCAAAAAAAAAAAAAAAAAAAAATTGAAACAATTTATTAATTTATTTCTCTGCTTCCTCCTTTCCATCCTCTGCTTAAGCAAAGTGGCTCTGTGCATATTAAACTTAGGTTTATGTCATGGTAGAAGAATCTTCAGACACAATTCTATTCCTAAAAAGTACAACAAAGAGTTTTTTCTTGTTCTTATTCTTGTTATTGCTTTTTCAGTGCATTTAAGGAGAGAAGGAACATCTCTGAGGGAAGCTTGGAGTTTCTTTAGACTAAAGAGTAATAACTAGGGATGAAGAAAAGAAGTCAGAGAACCTTGGATTTCATAAGAAGAGACCCAGGAAAGAAGCAAGTGCCACACTGTCAGTTCCTCGGGACTGTGGCCATACCTCAGAGAGGGTGGGGCCATTGTGCATTCTAGGTACTGTGACAATCCCACTAGGCATTCCAGGAATGCAAACATTCCAGGGAGGCAGTAGTCAATTGGCCAAGAAATGCACTGAATTACATTTGTTTGTTTTAAATTTTGATCAAGGATTGGTGAATGGAGGGTATTCCTCAATGCCTTTTTGCACTTTTGAAGCATAAAAGTCTTCAGAAGTCCAAAGAAGAATAGAAGTTTTCTTCTTCTTTTTTTTTTATTTCCTGCTGAATTTATCACAGGATAAATGTAATACAGTACAGTAGGATAAGATGATTTTCTAACATATCTAATCAAAAAACATTAAGTAGGAAAAAAGACTAAAATGTAGCCACCATGCTTCATTAAAGTACAAATAAATTCAAAAACTGATGAACATGATTAGCAAGAAGAACATGGCTCATGATAAATTGTACTTTTATGGAGGGTCAGGAACAATGAGCCAGCTTTAACTTCAAGAGTGTTAGTTCCAGAAATGGATTCAGGCTGCTAATAACTGCATATGTACAAAAAAATTGAAAGGGTCATCCTACTAAAGAA
The DNA here is from genome assembly GCF_000951045.1 of Mandrillus leucophaeus. Taxonomy (NCBI): domain Eukaryota; kingdom Metazoa; phylum Chordata; class Mammalia; order Primates; family Cercopithecidae; genus Mandrillus; species Mandrillus leucophaeus. The sequence goes on from NW_012104321.1 coordinate 559,772, forward strand.
CAGTAAAATGTAGTGGTTTGAAGCCATCTTCGGTGTGGTGCATTTTACCACGGCTAACAAAGGGAGATGGCAGGCAGATGAGATGGGAAGTGATTCAATGTTTGCAAGAAATTAGGGAGAATGCCAGAGGGAAAAGATAGAAAAGGATAGAATGAGCACATTAAAATTAACGTCAATTTTGTTCAGGTTTACTCCTCAGAAAACTATAAAAAACTTAATGGCTAAGCAATCCGCTGTTTTTCATCACAGCAATGTCTCGCTTTAATGATCTTGAACTTTTATGATTCTCTTGTTGATGTTTGATAACATTTTGTTCCTACCTAAGCAAAATTGGTTATCCTTTGGCTCTTCTATAATGATATATGGTATGTGTCAGATCATATGTATGTACAGTTGATATAATGCTGAATATTCTATTAAAAAACAACAAAAAATAGAGGTTATAATTCGCCTTTTGTTTCCAAATAGATGCTCATAACAATAGTTTATAAAGGTAAAAGAATTTGACACTTCTTATAAAAGAAACTTTTTAGAACCAAGCATCCTAGAAACTCCTCAGTACCAAGAGGCTGCCCAGGAAATCTGGAGTTTATTATGTGTAGTATATGTGGAAGATTGTGAATTATACACTATCTTCTATGCAGGAATACAGTCAAATGCATTCATCACCTGGCATGAATATAGTAGGAATGGTGATGACTGTGGTGACCTGGAGTTCATGTGCTCTGTCTAGATGGAGAAAGCCTTCTCATCTCTTGTCAAGTAGTTCTATTTACAATGAGATACACAAAGTTTTCAGATTTTTCAATTGTTTAAGACAACGTTGGATGAATTTTTGTGTGAAATGTCCTCAGTTTTGAAAGGATAGCCACACCAAACAAACCACTTTAGCAATGGTTTTTAAACAGTAAACACGAGTTTAGCAGGAACTGAACCATAGTGTGGGGGAATAGAGAAGTAGGTATGTATGTGGGGCTTAGACTATCTTTCAGTGCAGATCATTTTTATTTACTTGAAAGAATGGGCTCCAATATTAACAAAGTTGAAAAATGCTGCCATATTGGAAAAAATAAACATTTGATTCCAGCAAGACTGAATTACCATTTTAAATTCATGTATCTCTGAAGTTTAACCTACCTTGGGATAGTCCCTAGGATGCCATCTTGTTTTCTTCCATACTTAGTTTAATAGCTCTTACTATGGTACATTCTTAACAATAGCCAATTTCTCATCTAACATTCAAGAATAAAGGCATGGGTATTAGTGGGAAAGTATTCATTTTTTATTAAAAAAATTACCATTTGTCTTTATTTCAAACGATGTGGTTGAAATCAACTTAATCTGAATGTCTTTCTAAAGGTAATGCTTAAAGAAAAACATGCACCTTGATAAACATACCAGCCAAAACAATATATCTTCCTCCAACTGTTCTGAGTGCTTCCAAAACTGACCAAGAAAGTGGAGGAAATACCTTTCTTCTAGTAATCTAATTACTTCCCAGAAGAAAAAGGAAAGTCAAATACCTCAATCACCCACCAATATTAGAAGAAGTTTTGCTCTTCTAATATTAGGGTGGATTGTGATGGGGTTGAGTGCTGAAATCATCGTATCTTAGAAAAGTAAGTTAAGAGGTTAAGAGGATCAATCTAACACTAACATGAAATATCATGTCACATCCATGGGGAATAGGTGAAAAAGACAACCTTTTATTTTCTAGTTACCTAGCTATTCAAATATCATAATTTTTATCAAAGTTTTAGACATATGAATTATAATATCAGACTTTTTCAGAATATGGTTACAAGAAAACTTAAATGTCTTCTATGTGTTATATAATTCTCAACATATCCTTGAAATTACAGTGCTTTATACTCTTAAGATTCTGTTCAAAATAGTTCTATATATTTTGTGCTTATATAACATTAAATGAGTATTACATTACTCATTTACATAATGGCAATTTATAAACTAAAAATGAAAGCAGCAGAAAAAGTTTTAGTTCATAATTTTGAATTTTAAGTTTAGATACTTATAAACACTAGAGGGATAATTTTATAGGTAGTTAAATATTTTGAAAAGATATAGGCAATACTCCTTTCACAAAAGAAGTAAATTAAAAGTCACTATAAATATGTTGTCCATCAAAAGACAATATTATATATTATAAGCACTTGGAAGTTTTAATTTCCTTAGAACAATTTGCATTTACCCCAAAACTATTGATCTCTCAGAACCAGTTAGAGAAACTAACTAAAATAATTGTATTTATATTAGCTTTATGTCAGCAGATTCTGAAATATGTCTAACCTTTTTTAACTTCTGTTAAAAAATACATTAATTTTCAAAGACTGTAATCATTGTCAATATATTAAAAAGAAAAAATGGTTTCTGGTGAAGTTTGGAGGATTCAACCAAAATCTTGTTACAGATCTGCTTCTTTGGTAAATTTGTTCCACATACCATAAAATGGTAACATCAAACTTTGTAGTATTAGTATTATTTTCTCATTTATCTGTATAATAATAAAGAATGTTTCAATAAATAATGTAATCAGAATATCATTCTGTATTTAACAATTAGCAGGTATAGAAAGGGACTTCTAACAAATATTTGACTCTCATTAAGCAAAAAAGGATCCATAACTAGAAAAGTTAATACTCTTATTTGAATTCATAGCCTTCTATAATTATCATTTCAACAAGACAGCAATACTCAGTATATGAAAATCCATGCCAGCAACTGTACTAGGTATAAGCAATATAAACTTGAATAAGATACAGTCCTTATATGAAAAATAAAAAAAACCATAATAATTGTATGTTAAAATACTACAATCATAAATGCAATAATCTTAAAATGTGCACCTGTCTTTGAACAAAACTATACTGAAATAAGTGCACTTAAGTACATCATCCCAACATTTTAAGTTTTTTCCTCAGGCTCTTGAGAATTGTTTTTATTTATAATAATACCAATAATATCTAAATACCCCAGTAAAAACATAAAATAGTTGATCTACAAGCTTTGGCTTAAATGGAAACATCTAATCTTAAGTGGCAAAACAAGACTTCATATTTGTTATGTATATAGCCTCCCAAACTGAAAAAAAATGCCACCAGTCATACCACATACTTATTTTCATATTTACTTGAATATTTATTAAATACAATACGTTTGGTGGAATGATTCCATATTTCAACTCTTGATTTTGACTCTTATTTTAAAAGGATTACATCATTAATTATTGGTAACCTAGCATTGCTAATGAAAATTTAACCACTAGATGAGGGCTGAATATTTCCTTCTACCCCTATGAATTATATTAATATAATTAATATAAACAAAATATGTAAAACCTCTAACTCATGTGAATCAACCTATTACAATAAAACCCCACCATTTATATGTAAGACAAACAATCGTCCCATAAAGCAGTAATTTTCATTCCAAACCTTTACCTTTAGTTAGCAATAGAATGACAATAGAACACACACACGAAAAAATGATTTTAAGATTTGAAATCAGGGCTTTGAAGATTAAAGCAGTTCACTTCACCATCTACACATAAACTATTTTAAACTATTTATTAATTATCCTAAAATTTTTATAAATAATGCTTTCTTGTTTATTTTTTACCTTGAAAGGCACTGGCTCTTCGGTAAGAGGACTAACAGGAAGTGACGTGGTACTGCTTGCTGGACTCATGTCCGTACTCTGCAAGGACAGTGAAATTGAATTAAATAAGGATTGTTTTGTAGTCATTTTGACTATTCATAATTTAGAAAAAATAAATAAATAATTAAAATAAATAAATAATAAGTAAAATATGAATGTAAAAATACCAAATTTAATGTTGATTTAATCATAATTATATAATAAATCCTTCCTTATATAGAAACAATTATCTGGGAAATTAGTCAAATTATCACTCTCCATGTATATTTTAAGTGCATTTTATCAAACATGATGGCCATTTTTTGTGTTAGGGTGGTATTTATTATCATCATTGCTTAATTAATATCTAACCTTTTTTTAAATTAAACTGTAGCTGTAATAATTCATTATGTTGCTATTTCAATGTATTTCAGACTGATTTTCAGACATGTATTACAGTTTTTCTTCTATAAAGATCTAAATCATTGCAACCATTTTTTCATTATGTAAACCAATCTGCCACAATATACAATTACAAACTGAAAAAATATTAAATTTTTTAAATTCCTAAATTCATAGCCCCTGACATTTTACCTTTCTTTTATTCTGCTAAACAAAAATGTAAGAATAAAAGATTTACACAAATGTAAGAGAATGCCTGGATTATTGCTAATGGCTGTTTTTCTAGTCTTTTAAAAATACAAAAATTAAAACTTATTTAATGTGAGATTAGCCTAAAAAAGAGATACCAGTTAGAAGTTCATCATTAATTTGCTTTTCTAAAAGCAAGAAAAAGATACTAATAGTAGGTAGCAACAGAAGTCATTTTATTATATTCTTAACACAGTCTCTCTGAGGGATTCTCCCATATGCAAATAAAACAAAAGAAAATAAAACATTGAAAAGAATATATACCCACATTTTCAGCTTGGTTTCTAAATATACGTGCAAACACACAGAAATTTTGCAGTGAAGATTAAAACCAAAGAATGAATTCACCTCAAGTGAGATAAGGATATAAATAGACAAGTTTGACTCACTTAAGTTTCAGCAAAAGAACGCATTCAAAGCATAGGTGCTACCACCGTTACTTATTCTTAGAAACTTTCTATTCAAGGATTATTTTCAATTCACTGTATTCGTATGCACAATAAACTGGACATATTTTAAATATCCATTAAGTTGGGACTACTTATGACTCCCTAGTCCAGAAACCAAGGATAAGAACTACAAACACAGGAACCAAGATATTCAGCATAATGTTAATTTAACACATACCACACCTATTTTGGAAATTGATATAAGGCAGTGCATTGAGTAAAAACGTCTAAAGAGGGAAATTAGGTAAAAATTGGACAATAATTTACTAAAGGAAGTAGGAAAATACATGCACCAGATAATTGAGGTGAGTTAGTTACTGACTTTAATTTCAAAATTTTTCCGGAGTTCTACACCATTTATTTGATCAAAACCAGGAAATATTATGAATTGCTGACTCTCGCTCTCTGACTATATGACATAATAGAGAAACAAGGCTGGTCTTGCTAACTAATTACCGCAGGATGTTAACATAAGACATGAATGAAGCTTTATGCTGAAAAACACGGAAAAAAGACTCTTGAGCTACTTCTCTTAAAGTTGGATTTCTCACAAGAATTTAAGCAAGGGACAGGACACAGTTCATTCATAGTTGAATTATCTGATATTTACCTGTAGTATAGACAGCCTGCATAGCTTACTAAAGTATCATACCCTCAAAAATTATATATTTAGGAGACATAGATGACATTCATTTGTAAAAATTGAAAAGCCTGGATCACAGTCTTTCCAATGAAGGTTTAATTTTCATAAGAACATGAGTGCAAAGTCAAGGTTCATGGTAAACTTCTTTAAAGGTTGAGGTTTCCCACAACTTTCCAGACATTAATGTATAATTCAAAGGATAGTAAAAAGCAGACTCCAAATTTTACATTATGTAACACTGATTCTTTGAATGTCATTCTAAGAGAAAATTGTGTTCTAGCTATAATTTTCAAATCAATCTTGAAGTGTGACACCTTAATTCTACTGTTCTGAGGACATATTGAGATAAATATTTTAAAAAAACAAATCCATCTCATTATGACAACATCTGATAAACTGTACTTAGTTACCAAGTTGAGAAATACATAAAGTATTTTCATGCTTATCCTACTGTTTTCCCATTTGCTTTTCAGTGATCTGTAATTTAGGTGTCATTCCAATTTGCTTATTCTTTTAGATAAAATAATATTGTAAACCTTTTGAAGATAAGTCTTATCCATATTTCATATTTTAATCCATTTACTCTTCCATTCAATAATACCAATAATGATACAATTTAATATCTAAATGAAATACTTAAGTTACATTTGATGTTTTAAAAACTGATGATTTTGTTAATCCACAACTTTCTTCAAAAAATGTTCTGTCAGAATTATGGCTTCATCTGCTTTTGATAGATTTCAAATATATCAATATATGTAACTATATATATATATATATCCATATATGTAACCACCACCAATATCAGATGCAGAACATTTTCGTCACCTCAAAATGTTCCCTCATGGGCCTCTGTATTCAACTATCCCCATCCCTGCTCCCAGGAAAAATGGTGTGCTTTCTGTTACTAGTCTGCTTTGGGCTGCTCTAGAATTTCATATAAATAGAAGTGTATAGAAGTGAATTCTTTTGGGTCTGGCTTATTTCACTCAGCAAAATGATTCTGAAATTCATTATGTTATATTGGTGCATATTTCAGTAGTCTATTATTTCAAAATTTTGTGTAGTATTTCATGATGGACAGAAATTTGCTTATCCACTCACTTACTGATGGGATTTGTGTTGCTTCCTGTTTGGGGCTCTAATGAAAAAAACATGCTGAACATTCATATATATATCTTTTTTTGGACATGTGTTTTAATTTATCTTTAGTAAATACTTGACAATGATACATCTGGATCTTCTGGCAAATTTATATCCTGTATTATGTAAATTTTATAAGAAACTGACAACTGTTTTCCAAAAGGATTGTAATATTTTGCACTTCCACTTGCACTGTGTCTTGGAAACATTGGTGTATCAGTCTTTTTTAAAAAATTAGGCATTTTATGGGTGTGCAGTGGAAGCTCATTGTGGTTTTAACTTTCTCTTCCATGGGTTACTAATGATGTTAAGCATCATTTCATGTGTTCATTAACTATAAGCATATCTCATTTGCAAAGAGCATTAAAATATTTTGCCAATTTTTATCATTGGATTATTGGATACAAATCCTCTGTCATATATGTTTATTACAAATATTTTTACCCAGTTTGTGGCTTACCTTTTTATTTTCTTAACCATATATTCAAAAGGGCCAAAGTTTTCTAAACTATTTGTTTTTTTTTTTTTTAAGCTTGCTTTTTGTGGTGTGTGCTTTTGGTGTTTTACCTAAGAAATATTGGCCTATCAATCACATTCTCAAGGATTCTCTCTTATGTTTTCTTCTACTAATCTTTCACTTCAATACATATGGGCAAAAGATAGCAGGATCAGAGATTTATTCTTTGAAGATGCTTTTCCAGTTTCTTGGTATACAATGAACATTAAATAATCCTTATACTACATGTGTTCTAGCACAAGATTTTCATAGGTTAATTTGAATTTTAACAAGTAATCTCAGATATTTTAACCACTCTTTCTCATTATATGAAAGTCTTATATTTACTCATGTCTTCACTATCATTATAATAAACTTAAAAAATGGATTTACTATCTGTAGGGAGGGTAAGAACGCTTTGCTATAGTACTGAAATGTTTAAAGTAATATTCAAGACTCTCATCAGAGTGGGTTATTATGAAACTTCCCAGGAAGATAATTAGGAGAAGGAGAGAAGCGAAGTATTTAGTTGGGAAGGAGAATAGAAATACCAAGAGAAACAATGTTTCTATTATCTCAGAGACTGGTTCTCTTACCATTGGACTCATCTTTGGCCCTGAGCAAAAAGAATGAGCAAGCAAACATTAAACAAACAAACAAACAAAAAATCTATTTTAAATAAAATCCCAAGAGACAGATGGGAAATACTACCCTTTGCTTCAGAAATTTCAATGGAATAAACTATGATCTAAGCACACAAAGGTTCCTGCAAAACACCATGCCACCTTATCATATTCAAATCTGCAATACGGCGTTGGTGAAGAGCAGATATCCACAGGCTAAATGAAAATGACACCATACTAAAGGAAAACAACAGCAGGAGGAAGACTAGAACTTCTCTTAGCTCCTATGTGATAGCTCCTTAAAACATACATGAATAACCAAGGACAATTTATCGAGAAATTGGAAAAAGCAGATAAGTGATCTCATTGAAATCTTCAAACTCACTTATCTTTGTACTAACTTAAAGTCAATTAATAGAAGTCATTGTTGATGAGAAAAAATAAGTATACAAAGTTTATTAACAACAACCACAATAAAACCCAAGTGAAAAGTAAGACTTGCAAATCCTAAGAGTTGGTCTACCTCAAAATAAATAATGTGTATGAAAGAAAATATTTTTTGTTACACTAATAGCAACTTTTTTTCTCAAGTTAAATTCAGACAAAAATTTGGGAAAATGGTATATCATCTGTTACTATAAACAATGATTTAAATGTTTAGTTTGAAAATGTGATCATGCTCAATGGACACTGCTTAATTGACATTGGGCAAAGTACATAGTTGAGAGCTTTGAAACTCAATATTCTGTCACTAAAAAAGCAGAGAAACTGAAGAATAAGAGGCACTATTAATAATCAGAAAATAAAGTTGACATTTTGAGTGTTACATCTTCTCATAACTGCTACTATTATACTTACTATTCATAAATATAATAGTGTACTCGTTTTAATAGCATTGGGAAACACAGTATTCTCTTCTTTATTTTGATGTGAAGAAAGGAAGAACTCTCAATTAATTAACAAACCATTTGTCATTTGGTACTATCAATGTTCTGTGCATACAATTTCCAAGTCAGCCGTGTGTATCTAACAATATAAAATTTAAAATTTAAATTCATTTTTGAAATATAGTTAACTGATTCATAAGTTAGGGAGTTAATTTTTAATCCATGAAAATCAGATAATCTTTTATAAGTATTATAAATATTTTATTGTATAAGCCTTATTATGTTTTTCTTCTGATTCGGAGGAAAATGTGTTAATTTTATTGAATAAAATACCTTTACTAACACCCAGTGCCTAGATCTTGTTTTTTTTCTAAAAAAGAAACCAGGACTCCTAGGAGAAATGGCTGATTCCAAGTCCAGGATGGGACAAGAAATGCACAAGATGCACAAGATGATTCTGGAGCATCCTTTTGTACCATAAAGCAAGGAAGTACTCAAAAAACAAAAGAACAGGGGTATGCCAAAGAGACAAAGAACAAAGAAGTCAACACGAAAGAGCTTCCAAATGCCAAATCTGGAACAATTCGAATAACAACATAAATAACATACTACAAAGTATAACTAAAAGTATTAAAACAATGAGCAAATAAATCGGGAGAAGAGACACATTTTTTCAGAAAAATTCCAAATCAGCAAATGAGAGACGAGACAAATCTTTTCTCAGAAGAATTCCAAATAATTCATTTAGATAGTTCTCTTCAAGAGATGAAACTTAACACCCTATTCCCACCCTCAAGCTGCACTGAATGACTTTCTTTCAAAGTGTAATGTGTGAAAAAAGGAAAACGTAACTTCACAGTGGAGAAACCCAGCACACACTACCTCAGCCAAGTGATCATGTAGACAGCATGAACGTTGTATAATGTGAAGAGAGGGATCCTTCACATCTATGGTCTTCTACCCTCAAACCAATGGCTACAGTCTAATCATGAGAAAAATATCAGACAAATCTAAATTGAGAAATGTTCTGCAAAACCCTAATCAGTGTTTAACAAGAAAAGTGTGAGAAACTTTCACTGCGAAGACATGGCGAACAACAATAATAAAGCAGTGGTCCTCAACCTTTTTGGCATGAGGGACCGTTTCCATGGAAAACAATTTTCCACAAAGTGGGAGAGGGATGATTTAGGGATGATTCAAGTACATTACATTTATTATGCATTTTATTTCTATTATTATTACATTGTAACATATCATGAAATAAGTATACAACTCACCATAATGTAGAATCAGTAGGAGCCCTGATCTTGTTTTCCTGCAACTAGACGTCCCATCTTGAGAGGGATGGGAGAATGTGACACATCATCAGGCATTAGAATCTCATAAGGAGCATTCAAACCTTGCATGCGTAGTTCACAATAGGGTTAGCGCTCCTAAGGGACTCTAATGCTGCAGCTGATCTGAAAGGCAGGTGGAGCTCAGTTGGTAATGCCAATGATGCGAAGCAGCTGTAAGTGCAGCTGAAGCTTAGCTCACTTGCCCTCCGCTCACCTCCTGCAGTGCAACTCCTGGCCACGGATGCGTGGCCAGGAAGTTGGGGAGCCCTGTAATAAAGTATTCTGAATGTGACTCGGGAATAACAAAAAGGACATTAAGGAAAACTGTTGAAACCCAAATACATTGACCAGTTGAGTTAATAGTAATGTACCAATAATGTTTTTTTAAGTTGTGAGAAATGTACTCTGCCAAGGTTGGATGATAACAATAGGAGAAACTCAGGAGTTTATGGGACTCATCTGTACTGTCTCTGCATATTTTCTGTAAATATAAAACCATTCCCCAATTGAAGTTTATTTTTAAAATTCTTCATTAGCAATATAACCAGGCTATTCATTGTTGTAATGCATAATAGTCATTTACTAGTAGCCTCTGAGTTTTTATCAGGGCTTTTAAAACTTTCATCAAAATAAATTTTGACAGAACATTTTATTGAGATGCAAAATCTCTCCATCAGAGAACCTTTAATCTTCTGTTAAGTTCTCCCAGAAAGGCTGATGTTAAATTGTTTTGCATACTTTCATGTTCCATATGGGAATGCTGAAGGAAAGCTTCAGCCATATAAATGATCTATTTGTTTGGGTACTGTTAAGGTGCTTGGTAGAGTGAATTTGCATTATTAATATTTACTGAATGCTGTAATTCCATAGTACAGATCCATTAATTATGCCTCCCCTGAAAGCATGATTAATGGATCTGTCCTATGGGATTAAAGTTTATTATAAGATAAGGATTTCTTGAAGTGAAACATGATCAATTGGGCTGAAATCTTCTGAGTACACAAAAAGACTTAAGGGTAAATGAAATATTTCAATTTTTTAAAGCCATTAGGGTAAATTCTATAATGATTTTCTAGACCTAATAAAATTAAATTTTCCCCTTTTAAATGTGTTAACTAATTTGAGGATGTATTCTCATAGTTGTAAATTTACACAGAAAATATATACACATGGTTTAATATATTGCTGCTTTAATAATCAATGGTGTTCTTACTGATAAAGCATATAATTTTTATTTCTATAGTGTAAATGGGCTATTTTTCTTAAAAATATATTTCTTTCTTAAGACATGTCAATTTTCTGTGAAAATTCAGTCGTTTAGTCATTCAGCCATTCAACAAGTATTGAGTACACATTAAAATTCCCTGCTCTTAGACTTTAAGTTTTGCCATGATTGTTCCCATTGGCAAGACCTGGTTAGGCTTGCTGTTGGCCCAAGAACTTAGTAAGAAAGGGAATATAGAGTATCTAATTGTGACACAGAAAAACATCTCATATATATACACACACACACACACATATACATATTAGTAGGTAGATTTTCAGTCTCTAATGTGTGTCCTTCACTAGTTATACCTGCAAAAGGCAAGAAGCCAAGAGGCCTGGACTCCTCCAATCCAGGGTGCTGACAGGCACAATTACAGGCATTCTTCTCAGAGGAACCAGGCTGATTCCACTTACTTCATTCTCTAAGTGGTGCATATTCCATGCCTTAGTGTTTGTTGTTTTAGCAGTAAACCGAAACAAGAGCAATAGGAAATTGAGTTTAGTCTCTAAATCTGGACTAGCCCATTGTATTTTAGTCTGGTTCAACAACCTTTTCCATTCCGGTTACATCTTTTACTGGTCTTGTTTTCTCCAAATGAAAATGCAAGCGTTTTTCTTTATAATATGTTCTTAGAGTTTATAGCTGCTGTTTTTGACTTCCTGGCATCCAGTTAATTTCACTGCGTTAACATTTTGGGTTTCCTTTGGGGAGTGATTTCTCCTAAACTTTCAATCCATTTGCTTTGAATGCTGCTGGTCCAAAACCCTTAAAATAGATGTGAGCATATAATCAAGGCCTCATCAACCTTTCTTGCCAGTCACAAAATGGCACAGAAGCCACATTATTTAAATAGAGCTCAAATCTGGGAATTGTGGAATTTTGAAAAGGAGATGTTCTCATTCAGCTAATATGGCTGAGGTCATGAGAATGTGTTTCTGTCTGAACTGACTGGAGTCACCAAGTAGATGGAACATCCTTAGGAGCAAATCCAACACTGAGTCAATCTAGGGAATGGGGAGAAATACACTAAGTCCCAAGGGAGTCTTTGGTATCTTGATAATCCAGTCCTACGTGGCCAAAACGTTTTCACAAAACAGTATGTCTAATATGTAAGCATTATGTCTCATATAGTCATATGTTGCTTAATGATGAAGAGAAATTCTAAGAAATGCGTCATTAGATGTTTTTATCATTGTACAAACGTTATAGAGTGTACGTATAAAAACCTAGATAACTTAGTCTACTACACATCTAGGCAATATGGTTTAGTGTATTGCTCTTAGGCTTCAAATCTGTACAGCATATTACTGTACTGAATATTGTAGGCAACTGAAACACAACGGTATTTGTGTATCTAACCATATCTAAACATAGAAAAGGTATAGTAAAAATACAGTATTATAATTATACAGCACATAACGGTATGGGAATAAGCCCTATGATTGAGAAGTTGCAAGTTATAAAATCTAAAATTTAGAATTGGCTGACAAAAGTAGACAGACACTTTATTCTAGACTGGGAAGTTAACACTATATAATAGCAAGTTAATTTATTACTTTCTACATTTACGGAGCTTAGATTATACATTTTTGAATTGGGGACATCATAAGACTTGATCACAAAAATGCCTGGATATAAAAGTATTTACTACTTTTTAAAAAATTTAGTACATATTTTAAATTTAATTTGGATAACATATTCACATAGTCAAAAATTCAAAAGTACAACACATTTTTCCAGAAAACATGTATTTCTTTTACCACTAGTGACCAGCCATCCAGAGGCCACCAATTTTAGCAATGTATTATATAACCTTCTACAGATGTTATATGGATAAAAATAGAAAACTATACACAAATATTTATATATAGTTATTGATTTTTTTCTTTATACATATAGGGTAATATATATATTATTCTTAAACTTGCTGTTTTACCATATATTTATGTATAATGGGTTCCCCTACTATTGGTTATGACTGTATATCAATACTATATGGTATTACATTTTATGGCTATATTATAATGTAGTTAACTAGTGTTAAATTCTCTTTTGCATTACAAACAGAGCTGAAGTGAATAATCCTATATAGTATGCAAATTTACCTATAAGATATATTTTGAGATGTGAAATTACTGAGCTGAAAGATACATTCAAATGTAATTTTGAATAATATTACCAAATTGTCCTGCATAGAGATTCTACCAGTATACACATCCACATAAGGCTTAAGAGTGAATATTTTCCCATTGCCTCACTATGTATTCTCTACTTGATAAGGCTTTTAGTACAGATCCAAAGGTAAACAAAAGCTCTGGTTCACCCTTCTGAAATCACAGAGAGGCCAGAAAGTAGCTTTTTAAATTCTCTTTCCTCCTGGTATTAATAATCTAAGACAGTTGGGAGATATAATATCCTAAGAGATGATTGTCTCAGTGTTATCTTTGCTCTTAGCTCAACTCTGATCTTGTGACACAATTCCAATTACTAATCTCTTACTTTAGCGTTTAGTCACTAACTGAAAGCTAAATCAAAGCTGTGACCAAACCCTAGAATACCCCAAATTACTAGGCTATGGCAAAGCAATAACCTGGCTCATTCCTTCAGAGTGAATCTCACAGAAGAAATTAGAAATTGGTTCTTAGTTTGGAAGGTTCAGAAATTAAACTATATCAATTCACATAGGGACGAGTAGGTTTTGCGGGGACGATTCAAAACTAAATGAATAATGAACTGTATTTTGTCAGATATTGGCCAACATATTAATTAATAATGGAAACTAAACTTGGCATAAGAGTTATTAGTAATCTATTTAAGTTCTTCGCTTTTGGTGAACAGAACCACTCAGAAACCACACTACAAACCTAAAGGTTCTTTGTTTCATATAAAGTAGAAAACAATAACTGGATGATCTCAAAGAATGCTTACATCAAGTTATGGTAAATATATAAACAAATACAAATCATTTAGAATCAGGGCACTTACTCATTTGAATAGTGTACAGCATCACCACAATGACGACATTCATACTAGCTAATTTATTCACAAAAAAATCTACTATTAAAAATACAATTATTTCATGCCAGATACACTGCAATGTAATTGAGAAGACGAATACCTACTCTTATTAGTAATATTTTTAAAACCCAGCTTATTTTTACTGATAGTGGTATTGGTTACCTTAACAAAAACTAAGCTTATTGGTTTTAACTTGCTCTCGTTTGCTTCAGTTTTAGAAAACTGCAGTTTCTAACTTTATATCAAAATTCCAGGAGTTCATATATTTATCTGAACCTTTAAGTCCTTGTAGCATTTCCCCAAGGTGCTATATAGATACTTGGAGGCTGAGTCCCTACTTTAACTCACAATTTTCCCCACGGAAATAAATTCTGTCTCTGACCCTTTATCTCTGCAGTGGAATCTGAACCAACTGTGGCAAGGCCTCTTTATGTTTTGGTCTATGACTTGAATCTTCATATCCCTCAGTTCATTTACCTTATTAAACATTCCTGGTATGTTCAGCAGTGTCCAACCAGTCAGAATTGTGTTCTAGTTTTATTAATGACATTTAACTGACAGTCTTGAGAACCTATAACAAACAAGATACTGTAATTTGTGCTTAATAAAAAAATAATCTCTGCCTCCAATTACCTTAAGTTCATTAGGGAAGACAAGCAAGTATTAAAAGTACAAACTAGAAAAAGGAATAAACGAATACATAGATAGAAAAAGAACAAAATTCCCACTATTCAAAGATAATCACAAATAAAATATATATTTTTAGATATTTAAAACTAGATATTTAAAGATTTGAAAGGAAAAGATCCAAGATGGCCAAATAGAAGCAGCTGCGGTCCATGGCATTCACAGAGAGGAATGAAAAGGGGCAAGTGAATTCAACGCTTTCAACTGAAATATCCAGGTTCTCACACTGGGACTGAAAGAGACTTAGAAGGACTTAGAGAGAAATGTCTGATGGAGCTGAAAAACACAATACGAGAACTTTACAATGCAATCACAGGTAGCAGAATAGATCAAGCGGAGGAAAGAATTTCAGAGCTTGAAGACTGTCTTTTTGAAATAAGACAGGAAGACACAAAGAAAGAAAAAAGAATGAAATTAGATGAACAAAACCTTCAAGAGATATGGGATTATGTAAAGAGACTGAACCTACGACTGACTGGGGTACCTGAAAAAGATGGGGAGAATGGAATGAAGCTGGAAAGCATACTCCAGGATATCATCCAGAAGAAATTCCCCAACCAAGCAAGACAGGCCAACATTCAAATTCAGAAAATGCAGAGAACACCAGTAAGATACTCCACACGAAGTTCAACCCCAAGACACATAGTCATCAGACTCTCTAAGATTGAAATGAAACAAAACAAAGCACACAAACAAACAAAAAATAGGTTAAGGGCAGTCAGAGAGAAAGGCCAGTTTACCTGGAAAGGGAAGCCCATCAGACTAAAAGTGGACCTCTCCGTGGAAAGCGTACAAGCCAGAAGAGAGTGGGGGCCAATATTCAACATTCTTAAGGAAAAAATTTCCAACATACAATTTTATGTCTGGCCAAACTAAGCTTCATAAGTAAAAGAGAAATAAGATTCTTTTCAAATAAACAAATGCTTAGGGAATTCATCACTACTAGGCCTGCTTTGCAAGAGCTCCTAAAGGAAGCACATGATATGGAAGGGAAAAACATTACCAGCCACTACAAAAACACACTGAAGTACACAGACCAGTGACACTAGGAAGCTACCACATAAACAACTCTGCAAAATAACCAGCTAGCATCATTATGACAGGATCAAATTCACACATAACAGTATTAACCTTGAATGTAAATAGGCTAAATGTCCCAATTAAAAGACACAGAATGGCAAGCTAGATAAAGAAACAAGAAC
>NW_012104321.1:577493-578705 GCF_000951045.1 Mandrillus leucophaeus
AAAAAAATCCAGCAGGACATCAAAACGTTTATCCACCATGATCAAGTGGCTGCATCCTTGGGATGCATGGTTGGTTCAAAATAAGCAAATCAGTAATTCTCATTCGACACATAAACAGAACTAAAGTGAGAGCTGCATGATTATCTCAACAGGTTCAGAAAAGGCCTTCAATAAAATTCAACATCTCTTCATGTTAAAAACTGTCAATAAACTAAGTATTGAATGACCATACCTCAAAATAATAAAAGCCACATATGACAAATCCACAGCCAATATCATACTAAATGGCAAAAGCTGAAAGCATTCCTCTTGAAAACTGGCACAAGACAAGGATACCCTCTCTCACAGCTCCTATTCAACATAGTATTGGAAGTTCTGGCCAGGACAATCAGGCAAGAGAAAGATATAAAGGGTATTCAAGTAGGAATACAGGAGTCAAATTATCTTTGCTTAAAGATAGCATGATCCTATATCTAGAAAACCCAACCATATCAGCACTAAAGCTTCTTAAGCTAATACACAATTTCAGCAAAGTCTCAGGATACAAAATCAATGTGCAAAAATCACTAGCACTCCTGTATACTAACAACAGGCAAGCAGGGAGCCAAATCATGAATGAATTCACATTCACAATTGCTACAAAAAGAATAAAATTCCTAGGAATACAGCTAACAAGGGAAGTGAAGGATCTCTTCAAGGAGAACTACAAATCACTGTTCAAAGAAATCAGAGAGGACACAAAGAAATGGATAAACCTTTCATGCTCATGGATAAGAAGAATCAATATCACCTAAATGACCATACTTCTCAAAGTAGTTTATAGATTCAATGCTATTCCCATTAAACCACCATTGACATAATTTGCAGAACAAGAAAAAAAAAAAAAAACAGTTGAAAATTCCAATGGAACCAAAAAAGCGTAAATAGCCAAGACAATCCTAAGCAAAAAGAACAAAGCTGAAAGCATCATGCTACCTGACTTTAAATTATACTATAAAGCTACAGTAACCAAATCAGCATGGTACTGGTACAAGATCTGAAACATAGACCAATGAAGCAGAAGAGAGAACTCAAAAATAAGATCACACATGTACAACTATCTGATCTTCGACAAACCTGACAAAAACAAATAATGGGGAAAGGACTCCCTATTTAGCAGATGGTGCTGGGAGAACTGGCTAGCCATATGCAGAAAATTGAAACTGAACCCCT
>NW_012104321.1:579480-603209 GCF_000951045.1 Mandrillus leucophaeus
CCATAAAAAAGAATGGGATTATGCCTTTTGCAGGGACATGGATGGAGTTGAAAGCCATTATCCTCAGCAAACTAGTGCAGAAACAGAAAACCAAATACTGCATGTTCTCACTTTTAAGTGGAAGCTAAATGATGAGAACACATGGACATATAGGGAGAAACAACACACACTGGGGCCTGTTGAAGGGGGTTTGAGGGGGAGGAGAGCATCAGGAAGATTAGTTAATGGATCCTGGGCTTAATACATAGGTGATGGGATGCTCTGTGCAACAAAACACCATGGCACACGTTTACTTATGTAACAAACCTGCACATCCTGCACATGTACCCCTGAATCAAAATAAAAGTTGAAGAAAAATAAATAAAAATGTAAAAACATG
Source organism: Mandrillus leucophaeus (assembly GCF_000951045.1). Lineage (NCBI taxonomy): Eukaryota > Metazoa > Chordata > Mammalia > Primates > Cercopithecidae > Mandrillus > Mandrillus leucophaeus. The sequence continues at coordinate 579,860 of NW_012104321.1, forward strand.
ATAATATAAATTATCATTAATGCATCATTAATGTATGTAATAATTTCTATCCTAAACTTTGCACCTAGCCATATTCTCAGGATTTTTCTCACATCAAATGTTTTTCTTAAGTTTACATTATATGGAATGAATAAATTTCTATTATATAAAAATAACTTCATTCATCCTGCCATTAGATATTTTGTATTTATATCTTTTCTATATAATGTTGTAATAACATTCTTAAGACAGATATGTGAATATTTCTTTAAATACATTTGTAGAGTTATAAAGTCTCAGTTAAAGGCTATGCACATAATTGAATAGCTTCACATATATTATCAATTTCCCTCCAAAGCTAATGCATTAATTTTTACTAGCACTTGAGAAGTTTGGGGGTTCTAAATGCATCATATCTTCAATTGGCAAAGAGAAATTGATCAGGATATTTAATAGGTCGTGATTTACTAATTCATTAACTTTTAGGGGAAAAAAATCAGAACCCTAAATTGCATTATAGTAAACTATAACTGGATTAAAATAATAAATATAAATCAGCCCACAAGAACCACTTGAAGAAAATGTAAATAAATATTATCTTTCAGCTACAATAGAATGAGGAGGGCTTCTCTGAACATAAACATAAATAAATCATAAAGACGAAGACTGACATATGTGACAATGTTGATTTTTTTCACATATTAAAGAAAACATCATAAAATTATATACCAAACAAAATATATGGAAGTTCTGAGGATGGGTGGGAACACTTATTCCTCACTCCTCATTCCCGGTGCTAAACGCTCTACCAGTGTTACACTCCCAGGCTTTCTCCCTAGCAAAGGAAGATTACTTTTCTTGCTAATAAATTTGGGGTGAATGAACTCAGTGTTTTTGGTTCAGCTTATTCCTCTTTCTTTTGCTAGCAGGATCACATGCAGAGAACATGTGTTCTGCTCAGCAGTTGTACAGTTGGCTTTTTACTGCTAAGGTCTGAGCAAAAACATTAAGGCTCAGATCATAAGAAGGTGTAACCTGGAAGGTTGTCTGAAGCTTATGGAGGCTTTTCCCTCAGGCATGGCACTATTTTTATATAGTCTTGTGAGACTGAAGTGATGGCTTGTGAGATGAATGTGTCTCAGCAAAGCCTCTGGGTCCAACAACCTCAGAAAAGACAAAGACCACAGGTAGCTTTAGCTAAAACACAGAGCCTCAGGAGGTGCAAATTGCCACTTGTTGACCTTGAACTATTCAGATCCATTATTCATTGACAGATTTGGCTGATAGAGCACTGAACTGAAAGGAAAGAGTATCTTTCCATTCTGGAGCTTTTTAAGTTTAGTATGTAGGATAATATTGGCAGCTTGTAAACTGAAAGCTGTGTTCTGCGTCTGCTACCGAGTGCTAGGAAGCTTCCAGCTTTAAATTCTGAGAGTGAGTCCTACTCGTTACAACTAGCTGTGCTGCCTGAGGTAAGTGGCTTCTAGCATGTTCAGAAATGATCCCTGCCTCCTTGTATTTGCACTCTCATGTCATCCTTCAGTGTGGGATGGATTTCACAGTGCAATTGTGATGAATGAACTATGGCAAATGCTGTTAAAAAGACACTGTAGAAGGATGAGTTTGGACAAAGTTTTTAGCAGCGGAAGTAGTAAAAACTGGTTGAATATTATATATATATTTTTTTATATATATATATATATTTTAAGGTAGAAATGACAGAACTTCCTCGTAGTTTGTATACGGGCTATGAAAGAGAAGAGAAGGCAAGAATGATTTCCAAGGTGTTGTCTGGGTAAACAGATTCTGTAGGAATTTAATGGGATACGGAAGATGGCAAAAGGAACACATTTGAAGTGAAAAGTCCAGTAATTCAGCTTGTTCAAGTTAAGTTTGAAATTCCAAATGGACATCATAGTAGATGTGCACTGTGAATGAATACACTGGCTGAGATAGGATTGAGAACAAGATTATTGAAAAAAAAAACAATTCAAGGAGCTAAAATCCAAGGTGAGACAAAGATAAGCTATGTGTTTAAATACAGACTATTTCAGAAGCAACACGGGAAATAATGAACGCGAGTGAGGACTATAATCTTCAAAGAATAGACAAGAGTGTGCTGGAGTTGGGATGAAGACTACAATGAAGAGGGGTAGCAAGTGATATAGTCTGATAGCATGAGCTTCCTGCCAAAGATTTTGAGGTGAGCAGGAAAAGACAGTGGTCAAGAAATTATAAGGAGGAATAAGATGAACACCTGCCTCTTCTCTAAGCTTCATAACATGACGGGTGTGGCTTTTAAAAATCCACCACTGAGCTTATGCTACTTGGAAGCCATGACTTCATGAAACTCATTGTTTTACAAATCCTCTCAAAAAGGAAAAAAGGTTTAGCATATCCTGTGTCAAACATACCCAGGCCAAGCTAATCAATTTACAATGAAAACCACGTAAGGGAATGAGCAGAATAAACAGAAAGGATATACTTCAACTTTACATACGATGTGCAAATTTTGTTTTGCTATAGCATATGCTCTAATCTTTAGGAGGATAATCAACAGTTTACTTCATTTTTTGTACTTTTTCCTTGTCCAAATTCTCTAAAGCTATCAAGAAAACCTGTAGTATTCACCAGAATCTCTCTAGTCCTAATAGTTGAATCCTAATTACTGAAGACATCTTGTCTCCTATTTTGCACAAATCTCTGCTATTAAGTTTATCTTTAACTTTTGTTGTGGTTTTATTTGTTTTAATCTTAATTTTAATTAATATTTTAGAGACAGGGTCTCACTCTGTCACCTAGGCTGGAGTGCAGCAACACAATCACAGGTCACTGCAGCCTTGAACTTTGGGCCTTAACCTCCCAAAGTGCTGGGATTACAGGTGTGAGTCACCATGCCAGGCCTCTTTGTTTGTTTTTAAATAATTTAATTCACTATGTGAAAAGGGCAATTTTTAGGTGGTTTTCAGTCTTAGTCCATTAGGGTTGTTACAACAAGATACCATAAACTAGGTAACATTTAAATAACAGAAATATATTTCTCACAGTTCTGGAGGCTGGGAAGATTAAGACTGAGGCACAGGCAGATTGCACTGACAGATTCAATACCCAGTTAGGGTCAATTTTCTGGCACATAGATGGTGCCTGCTAGCTCTGTGCTCACATGGTGGAAGGAACTAAGCAGCTATGTAGGCCTTATTTATAAGGGCACTCATCTCATTTATTAGGGTTCCAACCTCATAATTTAATCACCCCTCAAAGGCCCCACATCCTACCATCCTCACTTTGATGATTAGATTTCAATGTACGAACTTTGAAGGGATACAAACATACAGATACGGCAGAAGGCAGGAACTGCTTTGCCAGTGATCCTTGAATGTATTTTGTACATTGTTTCCTGAAGGAGTTAACAGCCTACCAAAGTGGTAGAAAAATTACTTTAAACTGAAAACTTCTGAATAGTCAGTAACCACAGAGAGACATTTTCTAAACTTGAGCAGAACCTCCCCCACAACATGGCTGCCATGGACCTTCTCTGAGAGAACTTTCTGTTTGGGGGAAGTCTGACCCTAGCAGGGGGAAGTCTGACCCTAGCATGGGGAAGTCTGCCCTAACACAGGGAAGTATGAATTCAGTTGATTCAACTGCCCATTAACATGGCATGGTCTTGGCTCACTGCAACCTCCACCTCCCAGGTTCAAGAGATTCTCATGCCTCAGCCTCCTGAGTAGCTGGGATTACAGGCATGCACCACCATGCTGTGTAGGGAGACCCCCTGAAACTACTGCTACAGAATAAAAGATGAAATGCTCCTGATTATTGTAAATACAAAATTGCATGCAGGATTGTGTAAAGACAATGACAGGTTGGACTGCCAGAATGAGCCAACAGCACGTGATGTCCTTCCCCTGCAGAGAGCCTATGAGTGGACGTGCAGTCAAGGAGGTTTCACATCACCAAGATTCCTATCCCAGAAAAGCAGATGTTCATAGCTCTAGGAATGGAATCCGACCCTCGTGGAGAGCCTATAAATGGGCACGTGGGGGGCACCTGTCTATATGTATAATATAGGGCTATAAACACCCTCATCTTGCCACGGCTCTTTTAGGCCTCTTTAGGGTTAAGGCATACTCCCTTCTGAGAATTTTTGGTCTAACCGGTTGTCTAGCTTCACGTCCTGTTACTATGGATTGTTTGTAACCAGCTTTTGCTGCACCTGTTACACTGATTAATATTTTGCTAATCATAGGTTATGGAAACACTGTGTTTCTGTTTTAAGGCTCTGTTAGAAATTACTGATGCACACACTATATTGTAAATTCTTAACTCTGTACACTGTACTTCTACATACAGATGTTATGTTAAAGAATTACTTCATCCCCATGTGACCATCTCACCTCATAATCAAATGACCCTAAATCTCTCACTAACCTACCCCCGCCCTCACTAAACTCAATAATAAATGCTAGCATATCCAGTGCATTGTTGGCACTGCGAGCCCAGAAGGCGGTGACCTCCCTGGAACCAGCTTTCGCTATCTTGTGTGTGTCTATTATTTCTCGACCTGCCAATCTGCCTGGGAACAAAGAGAGAGCCTTGTTGCATTGTGGGCTGCTGGCCAGATCCCGCAATAACGTTGGGCTAATTGTTTGTATTTTTAGTAGAGATGGGTTTTTGCCCTGTTGGCCAGGCTGGTCTTGAACTCCTGGTCTCAAGTGATCCACCTACCTCAACTTCCCGAAGGGCTAGGATTACAGATGTGAGCCAAGAAGCCCGGCAAGGACCTTCCACACTTTTGCATTGAAGTCCTAAACTGCTCTCTCTTTCCTTCCTTCCTGGATATTGTTATTGTTGTTGTTGTTTTGAGACAGGGTCTCAGTCTCTCACTCAGGCTGGAGTGCAGTGGCGGGATCATGGTTCACTGCACCCTCAACCTCCTGAGCTCAAGTAATCCTCCCACCTCAGCCTCCTGAGTAGCTGGGACCACAGGTGCACACCACCACACCGGTTTGGTTTTTTTTTTTAATTTGTGGAGATGGAGTCTCCCTATGTTGCCCAGACTGGTCTCAAACTCCTAGTCTCAAGCCATCCTCCCACTTCAGCCTCCCAAAGTGCTGGGATTACAGGCATGAGTCAAGGTGTCCAATCAGCCCTTTCTTGTTGAGTTGGTTTACAAACTGTAACCTCTAATTCCTCACTACTAGGTAGTTTTTCATGTGTAATAAAATTTCCTCCTATTAATCTGTCTATTGTCAGTTAATTCACAAGTCTCTAACAAGTCAGACCTCAGTTATCAGGTAAAAACTTTTCCTGACAACATGTCCCAAATTCAGGTTCAATACATTACATTGGTAGTTTAAAATTGACCATAGTTGGATCATTTATATCATAGAAATTGACAAAGTTAACAATTCACTTTACAGAAATAAATAATGACGAAATGCATGGAAAAGATCAATTTGTAAATGGAGCATGCTGTGCAAACTCTATCATTCCCAGGTTCCCATCTCTATATTGCACTACAGATCAGATTTGGAACATCATGTTCCCTGTCTGTTCTATTTTATCTTAAGAGGTCCTGTAACTCAGTCTCTCTCCTCTCCAGTTCTTCTCACACCTAAACGTCAGCTCTTTCTGAAACTTGGTTATTCATTTTCTTCCTTTGCTGAAGGATTTCAATGTCACACACAGAATACGGAATACATTCCTAACTCTGTAGGCTTGCATTTAGTATCCTCAAAGTGAGAACAACTTCTTTTTTAATATTCTTATCACCCCTACTTAAGTCCCTCTCAAGATGAAAAACTGTAAGCTGTTTTCCAAAAATCCCTTTAACCACAATTACTATGAATGCTTACTAGCTTTCATTCATAATGATCTCTTCACTTACGCATCTGAAAATGCGGTTCTTCAATAACCTTAATATCACAATTCCATCCATCATTTACAACCAAGCTCAAATGCCCAATCCTCCATGAAAACTTCCCTAATGCTTTCAACAGTTAAGTAATAATTGCATTTCTCTGAACTCCTATATATTATCTGCATCTCTTTGGAGCTCTTGCAATGGTTTAACTTGATTACATTTTGTGTGTGTGGGTCTATCTTATATCCTTTCTGGATCTCAAGATCTCTATGGATATTACACTTCTTATACATGTATTCCTGAGAGTACAGGGTGAAAAACCTTCTGAATCGCAGATACAGGAGAAAATACCTGCAAATCAGTTGTTCTCCTTTCATAGTCCTTTTATTAAAAAGTACCTCAGGTCACTATTTCCCAACAGGATTGAAAATCATTATGTTAAATGAATGAGGGTTGTACTTGGTCATATCTTTTGAAAGACTCACTTAAGAGGTAAAGATTTATGCTGGTAGCAAAAAAGTGAACTGAAACGATTGTGGGCAGGGAAATGTAGTGTCTCAATAAGAGTAGGTAAGAATTGGTATTTTCTTATAATTTCCTTAGAGGATAAATGAAGTAAGGATCTGGACAAAGAATGGTTTATTTTTGTCTGTTAGACGGCTTATTTTACTCAGGTGCTTTTAATCTCTGTTTACATTTAGTATGTATTTTGAAAAAATGTTTATTATGTTATGTGAAATAACATAATCAGAAAGAAGACAAGTCAAAGGCATCTTCTGACACTTCTCATCTTGAACTTTACAATCTTGCACAGGCTTCTGAAACTTCTGATGTATAGTAAATAATCTGACGTGCCCTATGAAAATGCTCATTTGGGAATTCACTGCAGAGATTCTGTCTCAGTAGGTCTATCAGTCTAGGAATCTGTATTTTCAAAATGTATCCAAGGACTTATTTCTTCAGTCTGGAGACTCACTTTGAGAAATATGGCTGAGGTAAGAAGAACCTTCTTAGTTCCCCACACACAGCCACTGTCTCATAGCTCTTTGCCCTCACTAAGTCTCTTATCTCATCCGAGAATGCTCTGTATGTGTTCTCACCCCTCCTCTCATGCCTGCCCTGTTGCCTTCCACCACTGTGCAGCCCTTAACTAGCACATTCTTATTCATTTTTTTTTCCAGCTGTAATTCAACACCATCCCTCTGCTACAACTGAATATTCTGCTGTTTTGTTCTGAGTCTCAGGCTGTTTAATTTCAAATATCAGCTCCACAAGTACTAATTATGTGACCTTAGGCAAGCTACATATCCTTTCTGGACTGCTGTTTTCTCCTCTGTGAAATGGAGAGAGTAATAGAACCCACTCTTAAAGGCTGTTGGAAGGAGTAAATTAGGAAAAACTATTAAAAACAGAGTTGGCACACAAAGTGCTAAATAAGAAGTGTTAGGTTTTAATGATTATCAAGTTATATTGAAATTATTTGTTTACGCATCTATATGCTATGATGGTAAGCCAACTTCAGAACAAGTTTATGTGTTTTTCATCTCTATCACAGAAATTACCACTATTATTCAATTAGGATGTAGTATACAGTTGAATTTAGATAATTAGGTAAAATACCAAACCAAGTGTTTATCTGGGAAAGCTCTTATTTTGGTTAATTCTGCTTAACAGGACTTAAACACCTTTATCTTCAGGGCATTAAAAAAAATTACCAGTTTCTCATTATTTTAACTATAGTAAAATACCAGCATATTAGAATAGCCATCTTGTCATTCTAAGTGATAAATACAGGACAAATACAATGAGGCATTTTCATAAATAATTGATGAATATGGAACTGCATGGCAGGAGCTAATCAGTTAATGTGGGTGTAAATAAATTCAGCCACAAAACACAGGTGAAAATCTGCAGACATTATTCACCTTGACTGGTGGAGCGCTTTATTTTCAATTAAAAAGAAAATGAAAAACAAAATCAGCATGATGTTAATCCAGCTTTAATGTTCACTGCCTATAAACTAAAACTGATAGTTGGATATCAGATTTATATTTTGGAAATGTAACCAATGAGTTTTTAATAGAAGTATTTATTTCAAGAACATACATGATTTTACTCGTTAAAAATTTTTATTTAAAATATTTGCATTTCAAAATGTTTTATTGTTGAACTTATTCATTGTTCTGTTACCTAGCTCTTTGTGTCATCTCTATTTCTAAATACTTAATGTTAATAAGACTCACATATAATAGTAACAATGCTTGCATTCATAAAGCATGATGAAAATCTTATGTAACAGTGTAAAAAATTCCTTAAAAAATATAAATATCATTACTAGGGTATTAAAATATAAATATTTGGCTTAATAATGTCAGTAAATGAAATAAAACGTACTAATGTAAAGAGACGATTGGTTTTTCCTCTTGACATTCATAAGCTATTGAGATTCCCTTAAAGGAGCAAGTAAAAGTCCTATGTCCACAGACAAAAATCACATGACCTCAGACAATCACAATTGTATTGCCTTTACATACTCGTCCTATGTAAATAAGAGGATTAGTTCCATTCCTTACTCCTTTCTAGGTCTAACATTCTATGATACTTCCAGTAATAATATCTACCCAAAGAATAAACTAAAAATGAAGGCTTTTAAGATTTGTTTCAGCCTCAATACCTAGAACTACAACGTAACATCTCATAAACTGATAACGTGCAATAATAGCAAGTGTTATTAACTAATTTCTACAGGTCAATGATTTAGTTTATACATTAATTCTCCAAAAGAGTGCTTAGTATTAGATGCATTTTAAAACTTCTTTAGTCTCCCAAGTCACGAAATCTATCATTTATGCCAGATCTTTCATTTATATCCGATGAGCTTATCAAGTTCACATTATCTGAGGCTTTTATTCAAAGCACTGTGTCCTTGAATTTAACATTTTAATTTGTTTTTCAGTTATACATCTTTTAGTTCCCAATGGTTGCCAAAGTGTATGGAGATTAGAAATTCTAGATTGGCAAATACACACACACACACACACACACACACATACATACACACACACACACACACACATATATATGTATGTATTTTTTTTTCTAATTATGGCCTTCTCCCTACACATCTTCTGAAAGCAAAAGAAGGTAATATTAATAAAGAATGCATGTTACTGGTAAATTGTAGCTCATTGGCATTCAGATTTGGTGGTATAATAAATGATTTAAAAACATCTTTTCTTCTCTGTAAAATTGAGGATCATAGCCAGCTTTTTAGGAATGCAGCATTTAAATTGGTTTCATAAATTAAAACACACACACACATCATTCAATGAGAAAGTGCCAAATATACTGGCTTAATGGAGCTGTTTCTGCTAAAGGAAGCGCTTGGCAGAGGTTGGCACATTTAACAAGTGTTCTGATTCTTTATAAGACTGAAAAAAGATTTTGTGAGTTGTACCTAGCTCTGGAAACTTTGTTGAGGAAAACAACAACAACAAGTAAACATGAAACCATTTTCCATGCTCCCAAATAATACTTTGAACAATTGCACAAAACACTCACTAGCACTGAAAGTATTATGACTAGCAAAGAAATGTACTGAAGCTTTCTTTGTTACTTTCCATTGACTTTTTCTCCCAATTAACCAGGGAAAGTTAGCATCTATTGCAGACTCAATAAATCAACTGTCTAGCCAACATTAAATAACTAGTCACTCGACTTCTATGGCTTCCTGAATATGAGGACGCAAGAAAAAATCTATAGTACAAGAAGAAATAAGTTGTGCTTTTCAATTAATCACTAAAACTTGAAGGGTCCAACTGTGGTCTACTACAACTGAGGATTATTAAAATATATAAAGTAGTTAGTTAGCAAGGTACCTAATTCACGACAGATGCTCAATAATTATTAACAGCGTTTCAAGTTTTCCAATTCCTAGTCTAGTCCTCTTTATATACTGCAATAGTCATTACTCTCTTTCTGGTCATTTTTCCTGGTTAAGACAATTAGAACAAACATAAATTTCAAAATCACCATGTTTTTGTTGTCATGAAGGAATTGTTCACAAAAATTTTTAACACGTTGTTTGCCCTTGTTCTGACAACTAAATTATAAACTGAAGAATAGGATTTTTCCTCCCTTCTTCTTTCCCCTCTCTCTCTACTCCTCTTATTTTTTTCTTTTTCTCTTTCTTCTTTTCTTCCTCATAGCATTGTGCAACATATACATCAGGCACTTAAGAAAGTGATTGGCTGTGGTTTATCTTTGATAGCCTAACTTCAGAGTATAACAAAAATTAGAGAATTGAAAATGATTTAAACCGTATCTTATTTTATAGGAAACTGAGGTTTGGAGAGTTTTTCATAGGTTACACAATGAATTATTTACAGAATTGACAAGAACCAAATTATATAACCTGTGACTACCACATAACACATGACCTGATTTGTCAACTGAACTATCAATAAGACACCTTTCCAAGGTCATCAAGCTTATCCCACCTTTTATCATTTGTTCACACCTTTTTCTTGTCTTAATCACCTCAATGAACTACTCACTTGACTAGTCTCACCCTGCCAGTAAATTTCCTTTGCTGAAAGAAATAAAATCTAGTTTTATAATCACTTTCCTCTCCCCATAATCTAGAGAATCCAACTCTAACTTGTAGCTGGGAAGAGTAAAAGAAAATGTGAATTTTGGGTAAGAATTAATTTAAACCATTACTATAAACAATTTTCACATCTCTTAAATGGAAATAATAATTTTAAAGTTTTAGAGTCTTTATCTCATGAGATTTTAGTAAAGATTAAGTATACATATATATATGTAAAAGGCCTTCTTTTAGAATAATAACTGCCACTTAATAAGCATGTAATAACATTTAGTTATCTAAAGAGAGAATTTGAAGACTCAGCCACTCTGAACAGAAAAAGATTTAGTGAGTCCATCCTTATCTTTAACCTCATCCGCACAAGTGCCACTCTACTGAGTTTTAACCCTGACTCTGACATTGTGGAATTGTGTCTGTCTTTCTAGTATAGTAATAGTTTCTTTAGCTGTTTCTGCAAATAAAGAGACAAACATCTTTATAAAGAAAAAAGGACATGCATTTAAAATGAGAAAAACGTGAAGGATAATTTTGAAAGCCAAAAGGCCATCTATTACATTTGAACGATAAATGAGCAAAATAAAATACATCCTTTAAGTTTAATTTGATACTCTTTTATTTAATATCGCCCTTTGGTGTTAGAGGACTAAAATAAAATAATATTGTAATTTATCGTTGACGTGTTAAAGTATGGACATATTTATTGAAGAACTTATTCTGATTCATTTAATGTGTTCATGGTATTGAATTATTCTAATTATGTTAGCTAATTGAAATGGTTAATAAAATTGTCGTTCATGAAGTAGAATTCATACATCAAAATTAACAAGGTACTGTATTTAACCAACATCTTATGGAATGCTAGTACTGTAGCTTGAATTATTGCCTTTCTGTCAAGTGTCCCTTAATGTTACTGCCGTCATTATGCCTATAACACAATCTCTTCTTAATTTTTCCCTTTCAATCCAAGGTATTTAAATTTAGTTGACCATGTACCATTTTTCTAATTATAATGCAACAATGCGACACAATCAGGAAACCATGAGGTGAAATGGGCTTTTGGATTAAAGCAGATGACAAAAAATTATTTGAAGTTAGAAATGAGCAGCATTTCACCTTTCATATTTAATAAAAGCATTTAATGACATGACAAAACCATATAAAATTATAACTTAAGGCACATAACAGATCAGCTATTGAACGAGTAATTGGACAAACTGTCTATAAATAAAAGAAGTTAAATATACTTGCTCAATATTTCAAGTAATTTATCTTTAACCTTATAATGAGATTTGTGAATGACAAATACGTTCGTAAATAAGAGATTTTATGATCATAAGAGCCCTATAAATATATATATATTTATCATTTATATATATATAATTGCAAAAGAATATTTAATTGCAAAATTTAAAACAATTTAATTTAGTTACTTTTTGGTGTATTATTCCAGAACATACATTACTATTTCACTTAATATAAGTGTTTTTATTGAGTACATATGGACATAAAGAAGGGAAAAACAGACACAAGAACCTACATGAGGGTGGAAAGTAGAAGGGGGCTGAGGATAGAAAACTACCGATCGAGTACTGTGTTCATTACCTGGTGATGAAATAATCTGTACACCAAATCCCAGTGGCATGCAATTTACCTGTGTAACAAACCTGCACATGTACTCCTGAATGTAAAATAAAATAAAATAATATATACTTACATATATATACACAGACATACACACATACATCTATGTGTGTATATATGTGTGTATATATATGTATGTATACATGTATGTGATTATGGGATACACATATGTATGGGATTATGGGATACACACATACATATATACATTAGTTTTTTTAAGGTGATTTGAGAAATACTGGTCTAAGCTGTGTTCGCTTTAGGAGTAAAATAATCACGACTATTTAAACTGTGGAATCCATATGTATCTATCAGAGACAGGTATACCTTTAAGTAAAACTTAGAGGTTTTATGTATGTTTGTATGTATAAACCCTCTGTAAAGATTTAATAGTAAAATTATAAGAGTAGTGTTTCTACCTTATTTATAAACTTGAGGTAAGACCACTATATTATTATTTTTATTGTTCTTATTAATAGTTGTTGTCATCTACTAAAGACATACCGTGTCTCAGACACTGCACTGAGCATTTATAACTCTCACAGCAACCATCTTAGACATGAACTATTACCTATATTTTCTAAATTGGGGAATTAAGACTTGGAGAGGTTAATATATTGTTAAAAGTGACACTGAGTAAGCAGCAGAACTGGGATTATATGTCTCACTTCATTGTTTGAGTCAGATGTCTTGAAATAGAAAATAGAGAGGCCCAGATAAAAGCACATAAATTTGTATTCTGGGATCATGGTCTATGTGATGTAATTTCATCAGGAAGTCAGGAATTCAATCCCAAATGGTCATTCTAGGGAATTAAATCACACATATTAACATAAAGAGAGTCATAAAAAAATTAAGGAGGCAATAAGGTGGCTTCTTGCTGCTGGAAGAGGATGGAATGATTATGGGAGTACCGCTCATGCATGAGGAAAGAATATGGTCTCATTGACCGGGTAAGAGAGATACACTTTGGAAGAAAAGATGAGGAAATTAGGCTAGGAGAAGCAGAAGCCAAAAGGAACTTATAAAACTGTAGAAATATTTGACATGCAGGACAATAGGTTTCCCTAAGACAGAATTTTAATAGGTTTTAGAGGACAATAATTAATTCTTTCAGTGGGACAATTAATTCTTTCAATGTGGGACTTGAAAAGCAAACACAAGAAATTGACTAAGAGAAACCTTTCTCTAAGCGGTGAGTGAAATATTAATTCTCCCTTAAAGAAAAAATGATAATCAAACCAGACATACATACACTTTTAATACTTAGTTTATGGTAGCAAGCAGATTAGCATTTAATATGTCTCTTCATTTTTCTACTCAAGTGTTCTTTGACCATCCATGTTTACCACCCAGAGAGTTATCCAGCCCCCTTTCTGAGTATTGGGCCTTCAATATCAATATATTATTGCATGTATCACACTCGTATTTTTAAGGCTCAGCACCCCTTCCAGAACATGAATTTCTGACAGGACACACTTCGGATGCCCCACCGATACTCCTATGATTAACATTGCATATTCCTGTGTGGAGGACCAGCAGTGACTACTATACTTTGGCCAGCTCTGTGCATACCTGACCCAAGTTTATTCTTGTTTGCTTTGAAAGGATTATACCTTTAGAACCTACCCTTCAAAGGAATGCCCTGCATACTGATGTCCTCTCCCCTGCAGGAGTTGCTGGACGTGCCTAGATAGCATTACCCACACACCCAAAACCTCACTGCCTCCCATTCTGGCTAACAGGAGTATAAAAGCTTTACTCCTTTGTCTAGGATCATGACAAACTCTGACGTGTAATTTACCCTCCAGAGTTTCCCACAGAATCAGGCTATGTCTGAAACTTCCACTGAATTCTCTCCATTGGCCTGGTTCTTTGTCTTTCATTTCCTGTTTTCTCCACTCCCTTACTGCATCCTCCTGGGAGCACTTACTTAATAAGTCACTTACATCTAAATCTTAAGATCAGGGTCCACTAATCAGAGTATCCAATCTATAGCACTGCTTGAATTTGGGTAACACTATTAATTATTTTTTAGATCACTGCACCAAAGCCTGTCCCTGGCATAAGGCAAGTGCTGCATGAGTGATAAGTGAATAATATTTAAATTAAATGTTAGAAATCTTCGTTCAATTTTATCTATATCAATGAGCTGTTTTAAAATAAATATTCTGTTTTTAACCACCAATTAATATATTCTAACTAGATATGTTGGGCACTATAAAGAATTGTTTTTTACACATATGGAGCTTTCAGCAATTTGACCCATCACTGTTTACTTTGAGGACTTAGACTTTGACCAACTGAATGCCCAAGAGCATCCAGAATTCCAAATAATCAGCTTAGTTATCCCCAGAGAGGATGAATCTTGCTCTCTGTCTCCAGATCTAATTCTGTGTTCCCTGCATTAATTTGAATACTAAAAGACTGACAGAGAAAATGTCTTCAAGTTTGAACTCATAAATCATCAGCATTCCAAAGATTTAAAATATCACAATACTTTGAAAACAGAATTAAGAACAAATTAAGAAGAACTGCCATCTCTAAATGCTTAGGTAAATGTGTGATGTTACCAGAGTCCATTTAGCATGCATAAGACTGTTTTAACTCAAACACCTGTACTCAAGTTTGCTATCTTAGCCCAGATATATGTATACCAGCTATCTTCTAAAGCAATTTTAGTGCTTTTTTAGCATGACAGTATGAAAATATTTTCAGATATGTATTTGAGTAAAAAAAAAAAAAATCATGTATTTATACTGAGGTGCCTAGGAATCTGAAAGCACAATTGGCTTTTCAAATGGTAACATTACAAACTTTTCCTGTCCAAAGTAGATATTTCATTTAAAGTATCTAAAATTTCCACAGACACATCAGTTAAGTGGGTTCATTATATTTTTTCTTTGTCTCAGTATATAAATAATTTGAATGTGGGAACAGGCTTACAGGAGATTCATAACCACCATCATAAAACATCATCCAGCATAGGAATTAACAAGGAAAATTAGTGGGTCTTTTTACTATTTCGGGAAGATAAAATTTATTGCAATTTTAAAATTCAGTATATATTTATTAGAGTACTGAGTTTTGATAGGGTAACAAGTATATACTATGGTGATAACCATTTAAAGGGTAGCCTGGGTAGAAAAATTATTTAAAAGAATATTTGTAACATAAGGTGGTATATATTATTAAATTGCTTTACAGAAATTTAGGTACAGTGTTTTGTGTTTTATGAATTTCAGGAAAACACCATGCATACATGTGTGCATGAACACACACGCACACATACACTTTAAGATTCAGAAATTATTTAGCAAAGGATAGAGAATGCATAAGGATATGAGATGGGTATTGACTGTGAGAGCAGACGCAAAAAGTCTAAGGTGATTGTCCCTGGCTTCTCATCCCCTAATGAAGTATACAGATGTCCTTAACGCGTGGCCTAGGTAGACTCTAGAGTTGAAAACACAAACTAATATTTGCTACTGCTTTTTGATACCTGGACTTACAACACCATCTCAGAAAAATGCACACTAACATTCTGTGTTTCTGCATTAAAAAAAAAAAAAGTTTACGAATATCGAGTTTTCTGGTTTCTGAACAGAACTCAGGATCAACAAAGACACCTTAACAAAGGTGAGTGGGATGAGGACGGGCTACAGAGTTAGATCAGAGTCAGAGCGCAGGTATCTCCGAAAAATATTTTTATATCTTGCTTTCCAGAAAGGTATTTCACTGAGGTGTGAAGTAATCACTTCTTGTTGGTGACCCATCAATTATGAAGTATATGTTTTAAGGCATTTTATATTAGTCCTCCTTCCTTCTCTTCCTTACTTTCAGTCTACCTAACTGGTTTAGGGTGACTGTTGTATGGTTTGAATGCTGTCTGAGGTTGTGGGTGGAAGGAAGGAGGGCTCCCAACAGGCCACTCTCCTCTCTGGCAGAGAAGAAGGGCTCCTGGAATGTTTCTATTCCTAATTCAAACTCCTGGTTAGGGTGAAAAGGAAGCACTTCCAAAGTGCAGTGCTTTACTTTATCTCAAGGCAGGCCTGGGAGGATATGAACTTCTCACTCCAGCCGAGGACAACTGTATCACACCATGTTTCCAAAAAGGCTGTCACAGATGACCCAGCAATCTTCATTTGGGTGAAAAAAAATGGTTGAAGTCCGAAAGAACAAGGGTCTATTTTTTGTCCTGCGAACAGCCATGCAACCAAACCACAGCAAGCAATCTGCTATTTCTGAAGAGTCTCCTGGAAATTTTCCAGAAAGAAAACATGAGCAAATGAGACACAGAGTAAGAAGATAAAACATTATTTTTTTCTATTAAATGTAAAAAGCTTTCTCTTTGAGTTGCAATAAAAAATAAAATAAGCCACTTGAAAAAAAGAATTTTACATAAGTGACTTTAGACATTGAGAGAAGAATTTTGAAGTGCTTCTGTGAAAAATATACTCGTTCTAATATACCTGGAAATAAATTATTCCTCGTATTCTTCTAGTCATTGTAAATACCTTATCTTAAGGAGCTGAAGGTATTTTGCTACCAGTCCTGGAGAAAGGCAATAGGCAAGAAAATTACAGTGGGGCTGAACTTCCATGCATGGCACATGGGTACCCCACTACATTAGTTAAATTGTATAATTTACATTGTTTTGTAGGGTAGTTTAGTTAATGTCTTCTGTTACTTGTTGACAGAAGCATCCTGATGCCAAATATGTCACCAGAAATAAGCTGCCACCAGTAACAGACTTTAAAATACTAAATTGGCAGAGGAGAGGAGATAAAGCAAGGATAAATACGATGTACTCTACTCTTCAAATCTTAGCGGTTAATGACCCTTTTTTGTGTGTGGTTCTGAAGCACTTGACTAAACAGTTGCCCATTTGGGAAACTTACAGAAAAGTTTCAGAACATTGGTGTTTTGGCTACTTCATGTAGCTTTCAGTTAGGTATTTCAAGAAAGAATTATGCTTAGGCTAAAGCTGATCTATCGGAAGGCAGAGAAAGAATAAAATACAATTTATTCTGCCTAAAGAGGTTCTTCATGTTTATGGGCTATAATCTAAATTGCTTTAAAGTTCAATAATTTGGAAATTTGGGGGACTGGAAAAGCCCAATTTTCTACTCAAGCCATAGATAAAGCAAGCAGAGATGGGATAACGGAGACTGAGCAGAATATTTGATTAAAGTAAAAAGAAATCCTGTAACTCCAGATTTCTAGCAAACACCTCCAGTTAGGCATTATTCATCTAGTAAAGAAGACAACCTTGTTTTAAAAATGCAGTTAGGAGGAACAAACAATATATGTGTCTTCTGACTTCAGGCTATTCCTTTTATTCCTTTCATGGCATAGGCCATTAAATGATAATGATGACAGGGTTGAGAGAGAGGAGTGGACAAAGCTCTGAGGCCTGTAGCTAAAACTAGACTTCCCAGAATAAATAACTTGCTGGGTAAGCTCTCTGGCTAGGTTACCAGTCCGTGCAACTGAACACCAATGAGTTAGAAGCCAAATAAATTCTTAAGGAAACTACAATATCAAGGTAACTGTAGGCCTCACCAAGAGTAAGATCCCATAATTAAACCAATTAAATAATTAAGGGGCTGAGCGCGGTGGCTCACGCCTGTAATCTCAGCACTTTGGGAGGTTGAGGTGGGCGGATCATGAGGTCAGGAGATCGAGACCATCCTGGCTAACACGGTGAAACTCGTCTCTACTAAAAATACAAAAAATTAGCCAGACGTGGTGGAGGGCACTTGTAGTCCCAGCTACTTGGGAGGCTGAGGCAGGAGAATGGCGTGAACCCGGCAGGTGGAGTTTGCAGTGAGCCAAGATCGTGCCACTGCACTCCAGCCTGGGCGACCGAGCGAAACTCCACCTCAAATAATAATAATAATGATGATAATAATAATAATAATTAAACCAGCTCACCAAACCCACTCAATAGGAAGGAGCTTGTTAAAGATGTGCAATCTCAAA
Organism: Mandrillus leucophaeus; assembly: GCF_000951045.1. Classification (NCBI taxonomy): domain Eukaryota; kingdom Metazoa; phylum Chordata; class Mammalia; order Primates; family Cercopithecidae; genus Mandrillus; species Mandrillus leucophaeus. The sequence goes on from NW_012104321.1 coordinate 597,937, forward strand.
GTAAGGCATTTTTCCACATCCCCATTCCCTGAATGTCGATACGGGCAAGAAAGTTGTTACTATCTCAGCTTTCAGCAAATACAACGGTCAGATTTGCAGAACAAGAAATTTAGTTGACTATTAACCAAAAGTATTCACTTTTCCAGCAAAATAGAAAATGTGCTATGAATCAGTACCGCTGTTTGATCTTCCAATGTTTTGAGTAAGAGTGTTCATGTAAGTAGTCTTTCCTATTTTCCAATTACCAAAAGTTGCGCAGAGAGTGAAACACTTTTTCCCCAGACAATAAACAGTTACTTTCGAACTTGATGGAAAGGCCTTCACTGAACACAGAGACCCTAAACTTGAGCTGAGGGTCTTACATGTGTCTATTTTTCCATTCTGAAGAACGTATATTTAGTGAGCATGGACATTTTTTAAATGCCTATGGATGGAAAGAATGTCTGTTTATATGCTGGGTACCTAAAAGTGTGACCTATATGGTGTCTTTGATTGGCACTCTAATAACATCCACTACATCTTTAATTAGTAATAATTTTTGCTTTCTAGTATATTTTGTAGGAATGGGATAATTCTGAAAAATCTACCAGAGTCTCAGGAAAATTTCCTCGATTCCAAGAAGAAAACAGAGTGGCATTTCCTCTTTTTCTTTGATGTGGTTGAGTCTGGAAGCGTAGTTTGGAAACGCCGTTGCCATCCTGTTCTAGCCTGAAGTTGATGTGATCACCAGCAAACAGAAGGCAGAATATTGGAAAGAGCCTGAGTTCTAGATGATATGACTAGTCACAGATTGTTATATGCCTGGAGCTCATTCTAACTCAGGACTACCCTAGAAGTTGAGGTTTTCTGTGACTTGCGGATCAAAACATCCTACACTATACAGTAGGTTATTAGTGAGTGGAATTGTGTCCAAATTTCAAATACAACTGTGTTAGTTCATTTTCACACTGCTGATAAAGACATACCTGAGACTGGGCAATTTATACAGGAAAAGGGATTAATGGACTTACAGTTCCATGTGGCTGGGAAGGCCTCACAATCATGGCGGAAGGCAAGGAGGAGCAAGTCACGCCTAACATGGATGGCATCTGGCAAAGAGACAGCTTGTGCAAGAACCTCCCCCCACTTATAATAACCATCAGATCTCGTGAGTCTTACTTACTATCATGAGAACAGCATGGGAAACACCTGCCCCCATGATTCAATTATCCCCCACCAGCTCCTTCCCACAACAGGTGGGAATTCAAGGTGAGATTTGGGTGGGGACACAGCCAAACCGTATCAACAACCATAACCATAATCTCATACAACTTATTTATTAATGAATAACTCTAGCCTTTTTATTGCTTTCTATGTTTCCATTAAAATGTTGTATGCTTCCTGGCTCAGTATTTGTAGAAAAATTCTATAAAAAACTCAAAGTATAATAATAATAATAAAAAAATCATACTTCCATTTAAAAAAAATAGTAATAATAATTCACAAGCATAATTTAAAGCATAAAATGTAAATAAATCACAGACATTTAAAAATTCCTTCTAAGTACTCATAAACTTAAACATAAGGTTTAAACAGTAAGGACAAAAATAATGAATAGCATGTTAATTTTAATTGGATATAATATGGCAGACACTACACCAGTTATGCCATTTGATCCTCAGAAGATATGGATATTTATAATCTCATTTTAGAAATAAGAAAATTAAAGCTCAAAGAAGTTAAAACTTATATTTCAAACCTAATTCTCTCTGATTCTATTGGTCATTATTATTTCCTAGATACAATTTTTTGAAGCAAATTAGTATATCCCAAAATAAAGTGAAACAAAATAGATACAATCTGTTATTGCATAAAATTATACGTATGATCACAACTTTTCTAATTTTGACAATGTTATAAGAATTTCAAATTTTGAAAGATGATGTGAGGCTGTTAACTCAAAACAACTGAATCAAACTCAGAGCATTCTCTAGAGTACAAACAAAACAAAACATGACGGGCTTGAAGCAATGGGAAGGCATCTTTTTATAATTGCTATTAACCTCTGAAGGCTTAGAAATATGTTAGAGGAAAAGATTGGAAAAAAAAAAAAGGTGGCAATTATTTTGTTCCATTCTCTTTCAGTCAAGGAAGCATGACTTAAAAGACAATTTCAGACTATTATCAGACATACAATCTCTCATTAGTTTACTGCTTGAGACATTATCTTTTTTTAATAAATTTATCAAAACTAAAAATCTCCATTTTAAAGAAAAACTGCCTTTTCTTGATTTAAATAGGTATGCTATTTTCCTTTTGTCTGTTTAAAAATAAAATTATAATTAATCATTACACCGGAAAATTGTTTTAAATACATATGTTTGATGAATAAAAAGATGTTGGTTCCAAATCAATTTAATTAGAGCTTGTCTATTTTAAAGCCATTTTCATTTTACAAAGTCATTACTTTCTTTCGCAAGTTCTTTTCATAATTAAGTTTTTTAGCAACTGGTAAGATTTTTAAAAATTACAACTTAAAATGACTCAGATTAGGGAGGGCCAATTCACCATTTTTGTTATATATTTAACTAAATTATGGTTTATAGAGGGGTGTATAAGACATGGATTAACTTAAGAGTAATATAATTGCTGTTAATAGCAAAATAGCTTTAGCTCTTTAAGACAGGATATTTACAAAGACTAGAAGAGAAAGGGGAATAATTTCTTTCTACATATTTTAGATGTGAGTGTATTTTTTCATAGAAGCACTTCAAGATTCTCTCTATGTCTAAAGTCAATATGGTAAGATTCTTCTTTCTCAAGTAGCTTATTTTATTTCTTATTGCAACTTTAAGGGAAAGTTTTTACATTTGATAAATAGAATAAATAATTATTTCATCTTTATACTCTTTCTCATTTGCTCATCTTTTCTTCCTGGCAAATTTCCAAGAGACTCTTCAGAAATATCAGCATGGTGCTTGCTGCAGTTTGGTTGCATGGCTGTTCACAGGAGAAAAATGGCACTTGTTCTTTAGGCTGTCAGTCATGTTTTTCACTCATTACCAGTAGGCAATGCAGTCATTTATTGTCATTTCATGTTCAAAAATAACTTGAGAAAGATTATCTTTTTCTGTCAACGTGAAAACATTAATTAAAATTCTTTTAAAATTTAAGAACTAAATTTATTTACAAATTCAGAGCTATTTAGTGGTTAATAAATCTGAGTTTATACAGTAACACCCATGTATTCACCAAATTCTGAGAATTTACATAAGCTATTAAATATGTTCAAGGACAAAAGAGCCATGGATCTTGGTAGATATTATTAGTGCACAACAACAAGCACTTCTTTTTTCTGTCAAGGCACAGGAAAGATTATTTTCCCATTCTCCTTGGTTAGGTGGAGTTATGAGACCCTGAATGACTTTACGGAACAGAGCCCTGGCTACATATTGATATTTCAGAAAAAAAGAACACGAAGCAAACTTTTGTTATATGAAACCACTGAGATTTTGTGTTAATATATTATTGACACAATCTACCCGAACTTAACTAATACAGTTCCTTTGGAGAAATAAATCTATAAAATATTAAGACATGAGGAAAAGGAAAGCATTCACCAGGCCATGATATACTACATCTGGTAAAAAGTGTCTTGTTACCATTATATACAAATTTTTTAAAATGATCTGAAAAGGATCTAATTAAGCCACAAATGAATTTTAAGTGTAATGAATGTTTTTACTTTTTGTTTTTTATAGGGTATGAGCACAATTCATGATGAAATCAATATAAATGGAATTATTAGAATTTAAAGTATAAAGTGGATTTGTTTGTAAACTCATTATAGGAAGAACTCTCCAAGATGCTTTACCTACACCATGTTTGCCAAATCAGAGTAAACACACAATTTAGGACATCAAAAGAGGTAGGAGAAAGCCTGCTTCACACTTACTCAACAACAAGCACTGGTAGTTTAGTAAAATATACAAATATTTTAAAAAAAAAATGTTGTTTTTTTTTTTTTCCTTTCAGCCTGGGAATAGAAATAGTTGACAAGTAGAGAATTACTTTTGTTTTCTTAAAGCAATACTAGAAAATTGACAACATTAGATATTTCTTCCTTTTGCTATATTTCCCAAGATGGTAACACCCAATACAAATGTAAAAATTTACTATTTTTCTGAGTCCTGTGAAGATTGTATAACTATCAATTCTTAAATCAGTCCACAAATAAACATGTGTTGCCACATGGGATAAGATAAAAACACACATACTATAACAAATCAGATTGTGTGTGTTAACAAAGTCTTCAAATACATCAACATCAAAACATGTGAGTAAAGGCAAAAAAAAAAAAAAAAATGGTCTAACCATAAGATATACACTAACATTAGAAATCATAAAATTGAGTTCAACATACTTAAAATAGAAAAATGTACCAATTTTATTTCAAACTAATATTTTGTGAATCCACAAAAGAAACTCAGCTATAACTAGTTGTACAATACACATTTACCAAACATGTAGTAATACACAACATATTTTTTTCTTGCATCCTTACAAAGCACACTCTCTAAATGTGACAAAAAAAAATGAATTTTCTCTTAAAGCACATATTGTCTCTAGATTGAAATAAGCCTTGAACTGTAAGTGATCGTTTATAAATAATACCTGATATTTGTTGACTATTTTGACAGACCTTCTCTCTCACTTTTTCTGTCTCTCTGAAAATTCCTTTTATCCTCATCACAATCTTATGAGGTAAGCACTACTAATAATCACTATTTATCAATGAGGAAAATGAAATGAGAAAGGACGGAGTACTTGTTCAAGGTCACACTGATGATAGCAAATGGCTGAGCTGTGATTTGAACCCAGGCAGTCTAGTTTCAGATACTGTGCATCCATATTTACTAAGCATTTGCTGCATTTACTCAATAACCCACTGAAAAATAGTCATAATAATGTGACACAATATTTTGATTATAAAATACAATTGCTCTATTTTCCTCCTGGGTCAGGAGGGTCTTTGTTTCTTGGGGGTGAAATCATCAATGAACTAAACAATTTTTTCCCCTCCTGTAATACTTATTAAAACCAATAACCACTCATATGCAGAAATTGTGCACATTTTCTTACATGCTATAAAAAAAGGAGAGAAGCCTGAAAGAGACATTGTCAAAGGGAATCAGTGAAGATCTTTAAACATAACAGGAATGTGACCTCAAACAACCTAGAGACTCTCTGTGGATTAAATGTACTAAACAATATTTTAGTGAACATAAATATAT
>NW_012104321.1:603622-626610 GCF_000951045.1 Mandrillus leucophaeus
TATATATAAATATATATTTATATATGTGTATATGTAAATATATGTATATATACATTATATATAAACGTATACATGTAAATATACATATATATATTTTTAAAGGTCAATTTTAATTTTTGTTTGGTAATAAAACAATGCTGTCAGGAGTTACCTAAGTGGTAGGATTTTTTCTTCCCATTAGAAAAGCCGACTGACTGCCCATTTCATCCTGCTCTCTCTCCTCCCCGCTTTTCCACTTCTCCATCTGTTTTTTAAAAGTATTGTTGCTTCTCTCAGTGTCAGACTTAACAATTGTCCATCATGCTAGAGTCAGCACCTCTGTCTCCAACAAGATGTCTGCTCCCAGATAAGGTACAATCTGCCGTGGGATTTCAAACTATATAACTGCGTCGGAAATAAGAGTAAATGATTCTTCTGGGGCCTGAAGAATTCCATCATGAGTAGTGCAAGGACAAATAAAAATTTAAAATATAAAGCATAATTCTCTTTATTGAAAAAATAAACAGATTTCCTTCCTCTCCATTTTCTTAGAAAGCTTTCTAAGTACTTTCTCCTCCTTTAAAATGTATAGAAATCCTTTAGAAAGCTAGATAGGCCTTTTGTCAGCCTTATGACTTAGGAATGTCCTAAGGGCTTGGTGTCATCTCTTTGAAATGTCAACATCAAGAGAGTTAGCATCCATATCTCCCAGTTTAACTGATGGCATTCCACCATTAACTGATGACATTCCACCATTGTGATTTGTTTTTGTCCCATGCTAACTGATCAATGTACTTTATAATCTCCCCCACCCTTAAGAAGGTTCTTTATAACCTCCCCCACCCTTAATTAGGTTCTTTGTAATTCTCCCCACCCTTGAGAATGTACTTTGTGAGATCCACCCCTTGCCCCTAAAACATTGCTCTTAACTCCACCGCCTATCCCAAAACCTGTAAGAACTAATGATAATCCCACCACCCTTTGCTGACTCTCTTTTCAGACTCAGCCTGCCTGTACCCAGGTGAAATAAACATCCTTGTTGCTCACACAAAGCCTGTTTGGTGGTCTCTTCACACGGACACGTGAGACACTAACCACATTCTGGTTTAATTCTTAATAATACAGATGTTTTCTTTATCTGCTGCCTTTGTGAAGAGGATTTCTAGGTTGGGAGAGGATTTTGTTTTTAATTATATTTACCTGGCAGAAGGATTCATTTGCCTCAACTGGCACAGTATTTTCTGCCCTTCATTGTGACTGGCAGGAGTTATTTTATTGTTTTCAAATACTAATGATTCACATTATGTTTTGCTTATTTTAAGTTTGGGGATAAGTGGCCACCCAACAAATGTGACGTGCATTATATGCACAGGTATGTGAGTACACAAAGTTTATACAGTATTTCATAGAAGTAAGATATTCTATACAGCTGAATTTCCCAGAGAAAGGATACTTAAAATTTTAAGTTTAAACATAATTTTCAAGCTAAAATAGGATATCTTAAAATATATATAAATAATGGCATTAATAGTTGAGCCCTTCTCTGTTTTATAATAGTTGAATACTGAATATTGCTTTAGTACATAACCCATTGTACATAAATAACGATTGTACCTCATTTTATTTGCATCACTTTATTGTGCTTTTTATAAATTGAAGGTGTGTGGCAACTCTGTTTCCAGCAAATCTATTGGGGCCATTTTTCCAACAACTTATGCTCACTTTTGTGTTTCTGTGGCACATTTGGGTAATTCTCACAATATTTCAAAGGTTTTAAATTATTATTATAGCTGTTAGGATGATATGTGGTCAGTGATCTTCGATGTTACTATTGTAATTTTTTTGCTGTACCACAAAACACAGCCACATAAAATGGCAAACTTAATTGATAAATATTGTCTGTGTGATTCCTCCACTGATGGGTCATTCTCTAGTCTCTGACCATCTCATTGGACCTCCCTATTTCCTGCAACACAACATTATTGAAATTACACCAATTAATCATGCTACAATGGCCTCTAAGTGTTCAAATGAAAGGAAGAGTTACAATTTCTCTCACCTTAAATCAAATGCTACAGATGATTTAGCTTAGTGAGGAAGTCGTGTTGAAAACTGAGACAGGCCAAAAGCTAGGTCTCTTGCACAAAATAGCCAGGTTGTGAAAGCAAAGAAAACATTCTTGAAGCTAATTAAAAGTGCTGCTCTAGTGAACACATAAATAATAAGAAAGTGAAACAGCCCTATTTCTGATGCAGAAAAAGTTGTAGTGATCTCAATAGAACATCAAACCAGCCATAGCATTCCCTTAAACCAAGGCCTAATCCACAACAAGGCCCTTACTCTCTTCAATTCTGTGAAGCCTAAGAGAAGTGAGGAAAGTTCAGAAGAAAAACTGGAAGCTAGCAAAGCTTGATTCATGATGTTTAAGGAAAGAAGCCATAACATAAAAGTGAAAGGTGAAGCAGTAAGTGTTGATGAAGATGCTGCAGCAAGTTTTCCAGAATATCTAGCTAAGATAATTGATAAAGGTGGCTATGCTAAACAACAGATTTTCTGGAGGAGAAGTCAAGGGCTGGCTTCAAAGTTTCCAAGCATAAGCTGACTCTTGGAGGCTAACACAGCTGAGGATTTTAAGTTGAAGCCAATGCTCATTTACCATTCTTAAAGTCCTAGGGTCCTTAAGAATTATGCTAAATCTACTCTGCCCATGCTCAATTAATGAAACAACAAAGAATGGATAACAACACATCTGTTTAACGACATGGTTCACTGAATACTCTTTAAGCCCACTGTTGAGACCTACTCCTTAGAAAATAAGATTTCTTTCAAAATATTAATACATGTTGAACAATGCATCTAGTTACCCAAGACCTCTCTGATGGAGATGTACGAGCAGATTAATGTTCTTTTCATGTCTTCTAACACAACATATCTTCTGCAGCCTATGGATCAAGAATGAATTTTGATTTTCAAGGCTTATTATTTTAAAAATACATTTCCTAAGGCCATAGCTCTCATAGATAGTGATTCCTCTGATGAATTTAGGCAAAATAAATTAAAAATCTTCTGGAAAAGATTCAGCATTTTAGATGCCACTAAGAACATTCCTAATTCATGGGAGAAAGTCAAAATATCAACATTAACAGGAGTTTGGATTCCAATCCTCATAAATGACTTTGAAAGGTTCAAGACTTCAAAGACTTCAGGAGAGGAAGTAACTGCAGATGTGATGGAAATATAACAAAAGAACCAGAATTAGATGTGGAGCCTAATGTGACTGAATTTCTGTAATCTCATGATAAAACTTGAATGGATGAGGAGTTTCTTCTTACAGATGAGCAAAAAAAGTGTTTCCTTGGAAGGAAATATACTCTCATCGAAGATGCTGTGAACACTGTTGAAAGGACAACAAAAGTTTTAGAATATGGCATAAACTTAGTTGATAAAGCAGTAGCAGAGTTTGACAGGACTGACTCTAATTTTCAAAGTTCTACTCTGAGTAAAATGCTACCAAACAGCATCACATGCTACAGAGAAATCTTTTATGAATGCAAGAGTCAATTAATGTGGCACACTTCATTATCCTATTCTAAGAAATCGCCACAGCCATCACAACCGTCAGTAGCCATCACCCTCATCAGCAGCCATCAACATCAAGGCAAGACCCTCCATCAGTAAAAAGATTATGACTCTGTTTAGGCTCAGGTGACCATTAGAACTCTTTAGCAATTAAATTAATTTTTAATTAAGATACGTACATGGTTTCTTAGACATAATGTTATAACAGACTTAATAGGCTACAGCATAGTATAAACATAACTTTTATATGTACCAGGAAACCAAACATTGTGTGTAACTCACATTATTAAGATATTTGCTTTGTTGTGGCATCTGGCACCAAATTTGCAATATCGCTAAAGTACGACTGTATTGGTATACCTGACTCTTGCCCCCAGAGATTTTGACCTCTTCCTGGATAAAGGAGGAGGGCATGTATTTTTAAAAATTTTATTAATAATAGCTCACTATTACTTTTCAGTAGCTAACAGGTACTCAGTGACAGTTTAATGATTGAACATTGTGTATGCGAAATTAAACATGTCTATGGTATTGATTAACCAATAATATCTACAGAACACTTTAAGTGTTCTGACCACACCCTCTTTATTTGATCCAGCTGCTATAAGTGTTGGCTGCTGATAGTTCATAGTTGCCTCCTTCTTTGGAGAATTTCCCTTTGCCCACCAGAAGTTATTTCCCCTAATAGATTGCTAACCTGCTTTTCCAACGTCAATAAAGAATACATGGAGGTACAAAATGCCAGCCCCTTTGCCTCAAGGCAGGGCCAATTATATTGTAAAAGTCATGCTCATTCTTATCCCCATGAGATATGGCTGAATCTAGACTCCAGTGAAAACTACCTTCTTGCTTTAGTGAATTCCCTTGAACTTTCTCACTTCCCTAACACCTTTTATCTTGAGAAAATACCATCAATAAATATGGGCAACTGAAATAATGTCTCAAGGTCTGCTTCTAGGGATCCCAACCTGAGATACAACGTATGAGTGAGAAAATTCACAAAGAACAGTAAACAATAATGGTAACATTTTCTTAAACTTGGCATCTTTACTATTCAATTCCAGAGAGTATAATAGATTTCATCTCATTAAAAGAAATCTACTAGCTGCTTTTGCATAAACAATGAGAATCTTCTTAAATTAAGACATGATATGAAAATGTTATCACGTGCAAGCTAGAGATCCTAATTGTGGAATAGTATCATTCATGAATGTTTTTTCTCATAGCCCTATTACTGTATCACTGTATTTCTTTACATACTCTAAGATGATCCAATCTAAAAGCATTTTAGACATTTTGGCAAATGTCCTTCAAAAAAAAGCCATATTATTAATCTGCAACAATAAGCAAAGATTCTCATTCAAAAAAAAAATTTGATAAACATTTTATAGTTCTTTTTTCTAATTGAACTTATATTAAAAGCATATAAGTGCATAAGTATTAATACTTAATATAACTTACACTTACAAGCATATTTCCTCTCTTTTATATTTTTTTCTTCTAGTAAAAAAGTTGAAGAGAGAACTCAAATGAGGGTGACATGATTCATTCACACCAACCTTTAGTCAATGACTCCTAAAACTTATAGAAAGTTTGACTCAATTCTTAGTTGCTTTTCTTCCCTCCCCTAAATGATACCTTCCTCTACCAAGCTATAACATAACCAAACTTATCAGGCATAATGTGGTATATACTCTCTAAATAATGTTTACTTTAAAATAGCAAATAGATAATTTTCTTTACAGAGACTCTCTATAAACTATGGGAGGGATTCTATAGAGTATTAAAGCAGCCCAAACGTCCTTATAGACCTACTTTGGTGTTTGTCTTCTTTCCTATAATCAGGTTTTAAAATTTACACTTGAACATATTCTTAGAAATTTCCTCATTTTCTTCTCTTCTCTCATGACTCTACATTTTAGATTAATATGAGACCACATATTTTAATATCAGTTTTTATTTTAGAAGAAAAATGCAATTATTGTAGAAAATTTGAGAAATTCAAAAGAAGCAGAAGAGAAAGAAGGAGATGACCACTCATTTTACCTTTAGTCACTTCCTTCCAATATTTTCCATTTGTATATGTATATTTATAAAATACTCATTATTGAAGTTCACTATATTATATATTCCATACCCTACTTTTCCACTTAATATTTTCATTATCTATCTGCAATATGAAAAGAGAGTTTTGATTGCCAAGTTTCTGGTAATCTCTCTCTTCTTGGACTTCATTTTGCTTTGCATTTCTCGACGGCTCTTATTATATTATACCTTGTGCAATAATTATATGTGTACATGATTCATCCCCTTACTGTACTAGTACTTGGAGGCAGAAACTAAATCAAATACTGTTTTACATTTTCTAAAATAATTTTAAAAGTACCTTATACATATCAATTGTTTTAAATAACCAGCAGTCCCAATCAAATTATGCCAAAGTGATAGTATTAGTTTTCTAGTTGTGATTTAAAAAGTTGATCTAAAAAATTCCCGAAATAACAATTTCCAAATGATTACTTAATATCTGAAATAAATTCATATAGTAAAACTCTCTCAAGGAATATTTAACTATTGTAATCAAGAAGCATTTGAAAATACATTTAACCTCATATTCCTGGTAGATGATTTTTTATATCCTTGTTGAATCATTCTTTTTTCTCTTTTATCAAAGCTCAGCATATAATACTCTGATGCATTTTGAATATTTTGTTCATAATAAATGAACTATATGACATATTCAATTCACATAGCATAAAAATGAGCATTTAAGTGGTTTTGAATTATCAATCGTGTAATTTGAACTAAATGGCAACAGGCTAATATTTTAAAAGATGGCTCTTTTTCTTAAAAAGTTTTTACTCTGTTGCAAATTGAATTGTACAAAGTTAATTCCCCATTGAAGGATGCTTGGAGGAGAGAGCCAGAAAAGAAACAGACAGTTTTCCAATAACAGAAGTGACAGTATATTTCTTCTGCTTCCCTACATGTGACAGTAGATCTTTACTGTGACTACTATACCTAGAAAAATCATTTGACCTCCTCTGTTTTTAGTGACAGATACATTTCTCAAAAACACTGCTTCTAGAAGATTATGGCTCTTTTTATTGAAGAAAAAGTAATCCATCAGGCAAGTTTACATTACCAGGATTGGTATCTTTAGATCTACCAAAATCACTTAAACCATAACCTATTTTCCCAACAACTATGTTGACATAGCTCCACCATAACACACAAGCAATAAGACTTAACTCTATGAGGTTAATACTGTGTTTCTTAGGCATCATAATTGAGCCAAATGACATACACAGAATTATTAAATTTAGCATAGATTTTCACCCTAAAAACCGTTTATTTGCCTTGCATGGACTGTAACATTGAAATCTTTGATAACTAGGTAAAAAAAAAATCATAGCAATGACCATTAATAATAATAGCAAACACAATATTATTAATAATTCACAATAACAAAGACTTAGAACCAACCTAAATGCCCATCAATGATAGACTAGATAAAGAAAATGTGGCACATATATACCATGGAATATTATGCCACTATAAAAGAGGATGGGTTCATTTTCCTTGAAGGGACATGGATGAAGCTGGAAACCATCATTCTCAGCAAACTAACACAGGAACAGAAAACCAAACACTGCATGCTCTCACTCGTAAGTGGGAAGTTGAACAATGAGAACACATGGACACAGGGAGGGGAACATCAGGGAGCTGGGGGCTATCAGGGAGTGGGGGGGCGTAGATGACGGGTTGATGGGTGAAGCAAACCACATGGCACAGGTATACCTATGTAACAAACCTGCACATTCTGCACATGTATCCCAGAACTTAAAGTATAATAATAATAATAATAATAGCTAACACTTAACAATGAGCCATGTACTCATTTAATCTTCACAACTACACAATGAAATGACCACTAATGTCATTATTTCCACTGTGCAACTGATGAATCTGAAGCACAGAAAGTTTAAATGACTTGTTCGAAGTCAGAAGGACAGAATTGGAACCCATGAACACACTTCTGCCACAGGTTGTATTCCTAACCACGGTGGTGTACTGACTTTTATAAATAAATGGTTGACTTGGGCCTTACATGCTCCAGACTTCACAGAACCTAAAGTCGATTTGGTATTAACTACACCACTCTCTTCCAAAGACCATGCAGTTTTCAACAACTAGACTTTCTCTGCAGACCTCTTGATAACTACTGAAAGAAATGTATCAATTTCCAAGAGATTATTAGAATTATTATTTTCTTCATAAATTCATAGCAAACTCAATTCACTTTGCCTTTCACCACTCTCTGGCATCTCTGTCTGATACCCTCAGCTGGAAATATACTTCCTTTACCAGTCAAATCTCAGCATATGTTTCAGTCCTTAGAACCTCTCCCTACCTCCAAATTACAGTCATATGTCCCAAAGCACAGAAAATGCATGACATACAACACTTAAAAGTATTTGTTTAAGGTTTTTCTTCCCTGCTCTTCTGTTATAGCAAGGACCCCTACTATAGCTATACTATATCCTACCACCTAATATAATGCTTAAACTTACTAGGTACTCACTAAAATTGTAGCGGATAATAATGTAACAGAAAGTCAAAATAAATGGAAAAATAAGTTCACTAAACAAGGACTTGAATTTTTCAGGATTAAATGTTTAATATAGAAATCTTTGCAAGCATCTACTTTTCCACAGAACCAATTCAAAAAAAGCGTTCACTTTATGCCAAAAATTTATTTTGATTTTATTTTTTTTTTTGAGACAGAGTTTCATTCTTATTGCCCAGGCTGGAGTGCAATGGCGCGATCTCGGCTCACCACAACCTCTGCCTCCCAGCTTCAAGCGATTCTCCTGCTTCAATCTCCCGAGTAGCTAGGATTACAGGAATGTGCCACCATTTCAGGCTAATTTTGTGTTTTTTCTAGAGACGGGGTTTCTCCATGTTGGTCAGGCTGGTCTGGAACTCCCGACCTCAGATGATCCCCTTGCCTTGGCCTCCCAAAGTGCTGGGATTACAGGCCTGAGCTACCGCACCTGGCCGATTAGTTTTGATTTCTAAACCAGCTTTGTAAATAGACATTTGTCAATTACCAAAGTATCCAAATTTATGAAATTATTTTATAAGTATTATAACTATTAATGCGAACCACATGGTAGTATGTTAAGGTGGAAAAATACGACGCTGATAAATTCTATTAACAAATTGTTTTAATGCTCTTGACCAAAAAAAAAAAAAAAAACTCCCTTTTCCATTAGTATATAGTATGAATTTATGCTTTGTTTATCCTGTGAGAATACATTAACAAATTAAAATTTAATCTATGATTGAAAGTTTAAAGTAGACACACAAATCACAAAATTATATCATTACATTAAGTTCCATTTTGAATTGCTTGCCATCTAGCTGGAAATGTGTAATGAAATGAGAAGTCAATGTATTAGTATTTTATCCATTCTGTAATATTTATATTATGAAATTTCTATCATACTTATACCATCAATATTTCAAATTAATCCTTTGACTCTTAAAAGCTGGTCTCATACATGAATGTGCTAAAACAGTTATTTGTATAAAATCTCTTATAAACTAAATAGAGATTTTTTTTGTATAGACTCTCTTATTAACTAAATAAAGATTTTTATTAAAGTGTCTCAAAACTGAAAAATGAATTTTTATCTTTAAAATGGTAGTGGCAAACAGGTAACTTACATTCTTAGGCACTAGTTTCATTTTCAAACAACTAGAAAATAATACAGTTTTTATTTGTGGAATTGAAAATACTCATCCTTGACAAGTGAACCTATAAGTAACAATAACACACAATTACTCTCTATTTTGGTCATACAGATGTAACTAACCATCTGTTCATCTACAATACTGCAATGGGAAATAACATAACCGGCAAACATATGTTTTAGATTTGACTTATTTTCATTAAAATATTGTAAAATAAATATTTGAAAAAATCGTGAAGAATAATAAAGTATAGGCTGGGCGTGGTAGTCACACATGTAATCCCAGCACTTTGGGAGGCCCACAGTATTACTTGAACCCAGGAGTTTAAGCTTGCAGTGAGCTATGATTGTGCCAGTGCATTCTAGCTGGGTGACAAAGCAAGCAAGACCTTATCTCAAGAAAATAAAAATTATAGTTTAGTGGTTCTCAATCTTTAACATTCAAATCATTGGTATTTTTACGGTTCCCAGATGATTCTTGTGTGTAGCCAGAATAGCTGGTGTACTAGAAACACCGCGAGCTTTGGAACTGAGCAGGCATCCAGGTTTCACTTGTTGACTGGGTTCTTAGACAAACTAATAAATCTGATTGAATCTCAGTTTTTTCATCAAAAATGTGAAGATGTTAATATCTACTTTAATAGAAAATTATAAGAATTAAATGTTTACAAGCTACAGAAAATTTCCAAGTGTGGATTAACACAATTTATTACTATTTTCTTTTCTCTTTCCTCTAGGTTTCAAACAGTAAACCATTATTTCACTATCAAAATATTGCATATGAAAAAGCACAGGGAAGTTATTTTATCTTCCTGATAAAAATCAGAAAATCAACTCAAGGTGTTTATCCTAATTTCCTCTCTCATTATAGAAAACAAAAGCCTAACAAACAATTAGGTAATCTCATTTTATAAAATAATATTCCATCCTTTAAGGTATTAGAAATATGATTTTGTTGCCTCAGTATTCTCAGCAGTGATAATAATAAACAGCCAAAGAAAGAGAATATGATTTAAGAGACATCCTTGGATTATGACATAGCAGAACCTGAATCAGATATGGAGATACCACCTTACTGTATGACTTGAAATTTGTAGAATACCAGAAACAAAAGACAAGAGTGTAATGAAAAAGCTTACTAAGATCACTAGCTTACATTAACACCCTCTTGATTCAAAATAGGTTTTAATTATGTATAACTTATATTGTTTCCTAAATTACATATCCTCATTACATGAAAATGCAAATCAAATTTACTTAAAATATTGTGCAATTTATAAGATGTCCCCAAATGAATAAATAATCCAATCCGAATGCATTTTAAAGACTGGGAGGTGCATTAAATGTGTCTTAGTATATGAGACCAAAAAACATTTATTTTTCATTATTTTATTTAATCACAGAACATTATAATTTGAAAATTTTAGAGATCAATTAGCATAGTGAGTAAAAAAAGACACAGAAAATTAAAATGACTTATCCCATATAATACAGTAAGTAGTAGACCCTATATCAGAACATTAATGTTTTCACACCCAGTTGAGCTACTTTTTCCCATAGAAGAGTAATATAGGACTGCCAGGAGCGGTGGCTCACGCTTGTAATCCAGCACTTTGGGAGGCTGAGGTGCGCGGATCACAAGGTCAGGAGATCGAGACCACCCTGGCTAACACGGTGAAACCCATCTGTACTAAAAATACAAAAAATTAGCTGGTCATGGTGGCACGTGTCTGTAGTCTCAGCTACTCGGGAGCCTGAGGCAGGAGAATCACATGAACCTGAAAGGTAGTGGCTGTAGTGAGCCAAGATCATGCCACTGCACTCCTGCCTGGGTGACAAAGTGAGATTAAGTCTCAAAAAAAAAAAAAAAAAAAAAGTGGTATAGGACAAACAAGCCCGTCCTTACTGTGTGTCAACTATCACACAGCATACCTAAAATAAATCTTTTTTTTTTTTCTTAAGCAGAATTGAAATAATGTCTGACTTTTTTCAATTTACTCAACAAGGTAGCATACTTTCTGACACTTCTGGAATTGTGTTCCATTATTTCTTTAATTTCATATTACTATACACCGGGTTTTTTTAAAGAACAAAAAAAGTGTACAAAATCTCTGCATTTGTATAGTTTTTAGTGAGACCAATACCATACGATTTAAGTAGGACACTCTGATATTTTAGGAAATTTTGGAGTTATTCCATAATCTCTTTCTCTAATCTGTACCATGGTCTAATAACTATCATTCAGCACAGGGAGGTTCTCCTTTATAGTTAACATAAATCATCTCACACTATCATTAAACATTCCACTGCATATTGTGCTTCAGCCTTCTCTTCTTCAGGCTGAATAATCTCTACTAGTTTAATGTTTTCTAAGAAGCATTTGCATTGCTTCTTCTATTCTTCAATTATTTTTCTAGTAGCATATATATAAATACACTCACAAATTCTCCCTTGGAGTTGCAGAAAAGCAACTGCACACTCCCAAAGCACAGAAGGAAAACAAAGTCATATGCAATCTCTGTTCAAAGTGAGGCTCTTATGATAAAGAATAAAGTTTATAATTTACTACTTTAATGACTGCCAACTATGGTAAATACTAAAGCAGTTTTAAAAACCACAGAATAACTTAAAGGCTGTTGCGGGAGGTCAGGGACCCCGGATGGAGGGACCGGCTGAAGCCATGGCAGAAGAACATAAATTGTGAAGATTTCATGGACATTTATCAGTTGCCCAAATTAATACTTTTATAATTTATTACACTTGTCTTTACTGTAATCTCTGAACATAAATTGTGAAGACTTCATGGACACTTATCACTTCCCCAGTGAATACCCCTGTGTTTTCCTATGCCTGTCTTTACTTTCATCTCTTAATCCCGTCATCTTCTTTGTAAACTGAGAAGGATGAATGTCACCTGAGGACCCTGTGATTGTGTCAACTGCACAAATTGTTTGTAGAACATGTGTGTTTGAACAATATGAAATCTGGGCATCTTAAAAAAAGAACAGATAACAGCGATGTTCAGGGAACAAGAGAGGTATTGAACTGGCTGCCGGTGAGCCGGACGGAACAGAGCTATATTCCTCCTCTTTCATAAGCAAATAGGATAAATATCGCTGAATTCTTTTTCTCAGCAAGGAACATCCCTGAGAAAGAGAATGCGCCCTGAAGGTAGGCATATAGACGGCCCCTTTTAAGGTGTACCATCTTTTATGGTTCAAGCCGATGGGATGAAATAAGCCCCAGTCTCCTATAGTACTCCCAGGCTTATCAGGTGGACAAAAATTCCCAACTAATAAATTTTGGTCAGACAGGTTATCTGCTCTCAAACCCTGTTTCCTGATAAGATGTTATCAACGACAACGCCCGAAACTTCATTAGCAATTTTAATTTCACCTCATCCGGAGGTCCTGTGATCTCGCCCTGCCTCCATTTGCTTTGTGATATTTTATTACCTTGTGAAGTATGTGATCTCTGTGACCCACACCCTATTCATGCACTCCCTCCCCTTTTGAAAATCGCTAATAAAAACTTGCTGGTTTTACGGCTCAGGGAACATCACGGATCCTGCCAACTTATGATGTCTCCCCCAGATACCCAGCTTTAAATTTCTCTCTCTTGTGCTCTTTCCCTTTATTTCTCAACCCAGCCGAGACACTTAGGAAATAGAAAAGAACCCACGTTAAACATCGGGAGCGGGTTCTCCCGATGAAAGGCAAAGTTAAAAACCAACCTCAATACAGGGGATTCAGCAGGTAATTTAAGATTTGGAGTTTGAGAAAGGCAGGCATAGAGGAATAAAAGTGTTTACCACACTATTTGCATAATATGAATGAATTTCAGAGACGCAGTATTTCAGAATCCAACCAGGTGAATATTGCTTCCTTTATTGCAATCACCATGAGAAATACTGTACAGCAGTTATTTATTCCAGCAAACTATAGCAACAATAACACCTTTTACCTTTATTGAGCACTGACTATGTGCCAAGTGTTTTATAAAAATTTATATTATCTATCCCTCATCTCAAAATTGCAAGGCAATTATTAATATGCTACTTTGCATACAAAAATTGGAAGCCCTCTAAGATTGCGAAATCCATCAAATACATAGCCACTGTGCAAAAGGTGGAATTAGCTGGCAACCCATCTGTAAAGTACAAGGTTCCTCCACCATTTCTACTTTGGTTCAAAGCTTTGTGACTATATTTTAAAATGTATTTAATATCTATTTTAGAAAAAGGTTAGCAATAACAAATAATAATTTTTCTTATAAATCCTGCAAATTTAAATCAAAACATGTTAATGTTGCCTTTATTTTCCTGTTTAACAGGACCAACAAAATTGGCATATATGATTTTATGGCTTACATAGCTTTTAAGAATTATATGGCTATATAAATATTAGATGAGACATAACTTGAAGAATATCATATATCAATTTGAAATGTTATGACACATTTTCATTAATATCCTCAGAAATTTTAACATACAGTATTTGACTTTCTGTTTCTAAGTTGTTTTATTTAGGATAATGGCTTCTAGTTCCATTCATGTTGCTGAAAAAGACATGATTTCCTTCTTTTCATGGCTATGTAGCATTCCAAGATGCATATATACCATTTTCTTTACACATTCATCCATTGATGATGGACACTTAGGTTGATTTCATGTCTTTGCTATAGTGAATACTTCTGTGATAAACATGTGAGTGCAGGTATCTTTTTGATATAATGATTTCTTTTCCTTTGGGTAGATACCCAATGTGAAATTGTTAGATCAAATGGTAGTTCTATACTTATTTCTCTGAGAAATTGCCATACTGTTTCCCATAGAGATTGTACTAACTTACATTTCCACCAGCAGTGCATAAGTGTTCCCTTTTCTCTGTGTCTTCATTAATGTCTGCTTAAAGGTGTTTTTTGACTTTTGAAGACTAAGGAACTCAAAGAACTCAACAACAATAACTCCACTAAAAAGTATGCAAAGAACACAAATAAGCATTTTTCAAAAGAAAACATACATGTGGCAATCTAGCATATGAAAAAATGCTCATCACGCATCAGATAAATGCAAATCATAGTCACAATGAGATACCACCTTACACCAGTCAGAATCCCAAGCAAATACTTTTTAACTCTTCAGGATAGTACAATAGTTAATATTACATATTTAACTTATAAAAACACAGGCAGCTTTTTAAAAGTTTAAATGCTATATAGAGTGATAATAGAAATGCAATCACTAAGGAAAGAAGGCTATCTAGGTAATATTCATTATGCAATGTTGGTTAAAAATGTAGCTAGCTATTGAAATCAGACTCATAGTCACAATGATAAAAATGTTATAATAATAACTTTTGGAGCCCACAGTACATGGTTTGGAAGTATGATGGTAGTGGTGATGTTGGTGGTGGTTGTAATGATGATGATGATCATGATGATGAAAAAATAATACAATTTTTAGGGGATGACTAATCTGCTCTTTACATTTATTTCTCATTAAATCCTCTAAATTTTATGAAGTACAATTCTTATCCACTGAGAGGGAAAAGTCATTTGTTCTGGGTTACCAAACTGCTAGGTGCTAGAAGTAGAATTCATATTCCAAGAGCCTATCCAGAATTGGAGCTCTTAACAAGACACTAGGGCAAGTATGAAAGCACCTTGTTAACTGCCTAATTACTTGTTGCCTTCTTCAGAGGGTAGTAGAATCAAGAGAATGATCTCCCAGAAATTTTTACCATGGAATCAATTTAGAAAATTGCCGTGATTCAACGAATCCCATTGTAACATTAATTTAAGAGTAGAACTTCATTATTATGGGCAGTTTTTTTAAAAAGGCTTCTCATATCATTGGTTGTTGTGAGAATGAAATTCACAAGGACGAACTGCACATACCACTTTTTGTTATCTCTAAAACTACCTAGAGAGGCAAGAAAACAAGGAAGAAAATATCATACGTGTGTGTATACAGTACATACACTGAGATCTCTTTAAGAAGGCTATTTAGTTTCAAATTACTTAAACTATATAACTACAGCTGTCACCACATATTCTAAGATATCTAGTTTGTGAAATGCTTTGAAAAAGCAAATTCAGTGGTCCCATACTGAATTATATTATAAAGAAAACATCCATTATAAAGATATTTAAATGTTTATTGACTCTTTAAATGCACAGCTTTAATCTGAGTTACCATATCTTTTTAAGCTATTCCTAGAGGGGAGTTATAGAGAATTACTCGCATAGGTATGGTTTACTTTGAAAAGTCAAAGACCTAAAAAGTCATGATTTCAGGGGGAAACCCATAAAGGCAAATGTGACATTTGGTGTCACTTTTATCCTTGGGGTCATTTGCCAAATTGACAGCAAAATCTGAAAAGTTGAGCAGAAAGCAGTGGTTGAGAATGACAGGTCTTAAGCAGGGCTGTCACTAGTCTAACTGAGTTGAGAAGAAAACATTGGAATTCAGGTCTCCCAGGGAGAGAGGTTCCTGGGGAAACTTCTAGTTTTCTTTCCATTGGTAATCCCACTAGGTTCCCAATGACTGACGTCCATCTTGGAATCACTTCAATTCCCGATCGGAGTAAGATGTAATGTTTAGAACTTAACTGCCTGCAAAAGTAAATCCTTTCTGTGGAAAGTTAATAATGTCAGAGCCTCAAATTACTCCTTTTATTTAATTAAACATTATCAGGTGTACCAGGAGATGGAATTAAATAAATATACAAATAAAAAGGAAAAAGCCATACAATATAAACAGAACTAAAGGAGATCTACATAGAGAGCTTTTTGTTGTTTGTTGTTTTTATTTTTGAGACAGAGTTTCACTCTGTCACCCAGGCTGGAGTGTAGTGGTATGACCTCAGCTCATTGCAACCTCCACCTCCTGGGTTCAAGCAATTCTCATGCGTCAGTCTCCTGACATAGCTGAGATTACAAGTATGCACCACCATGCCCAGCTAACTTTTGTAATTTTAGCAGAGATGGGGTTTGCCATGTTGTCAAGGTTGGTCTTGAACTCCTGGCCTCAAGCAATCCACCCTCCTTGGCCTCCCAAAGTGCTGGGATTACAGGTGTGAGCCATCGCACCTGGCTCCACATATAGAGTTATAGCATAGTCTTAACATAATTGTAATTAATGTGTTCAAGAAATTACATGACAAGATGAAAAATTTCAGCAGGGAATTGAAAACTATGATATAAAATCAAATGGACTAAAACATGTGATAATTGAAATCTTATTAAATGGGTTTAACAGTGCATTTAATACAGATGAAGAGAAAATTAGTGAAGCGTAATGAAGGTCAGATAAAAATTCTCTGATTAAAACATGGAGACAAAAAAACAACAAAAATACAGGAAAAAGCTTAATGACATGGTATATGGTGTAACATCAAAATATATGCAATCGGAGTCCCAGAAGTAAAAAATATAAGAGCTATGCAGAAGCAACATTTGAAAAGATACTGGATCAGATTGTTTAAAAACTAGTCACATATGTGAATTACATAAACAACAAACAAAATTCTATGTAAAGGTAGCTCAAACTACAAAAAGCCAAAGAAAAAGATTAAAAGATGCCAGAGAAAAGACACATCAGCTTCCAAAAAACAAAATCTCATTTGAACAAAAGCCAGAAAATGAAAGCATTAAAAATAAAAATAACTGCAAACATAGATTTTTTTTTAAATTGAGTTAATTAATTTAGTTTAAATATGTTTTAAGATGAAATTGATATAGGTGGCATTTTAAGGAAAAAAGAATGAAAGGGAGACAGAGAGAGGGGAAATTCATCATCAGCACACCCATACTAAAACAAATATTAAAGAAGTTCTTCAGAAATTAAGACAATTATCCCAGGTAGAAGAATGTATGTAGCAATGTATAAAGTTTAAATAAAATGACATATATTTAGGTAAATCTTAATAAATATTGAGGTCATGATGCATATGAGTACCTATCTGTTGAATTAAAATACATAACTAAAGATGTAAATGAGAGATAAATAAAATTAAAGTATTTTAAGGTCCTAGCATTACACAGAAATTATATGTGTTCATTTACATTAGGCTTTCCCCAGGTCAAAGATATATATTGATATCTCTATTATAACCACTAAAAGAATAGTTTTTTTTTAAATTGCATAACTAACAAAGTAATAAGAGGAAATGGAATAATTAGAAAATAATTATTTCAAAGAGATACAGAAAGGAACATAGAACAAGAGGGACAAATAGTAGACAAAATTAAAAACATACGTTTAAATTCAAATATATCAGTAGTTGCATTAAATACAAATACGATCCAGACTCCAATTAAAAGATAAAAAGGATTTTTAAATCTGAATTTTATCATAAAAGCCAACTATATTCTCTAACCAGAGAAATATAAAAATGAACAAATGAAGAAACACAAAAACAAAAGAATGGAAAATACATACTGCACAAATACTAACCAACAGAAACTAGCACAAGCAATATGAATATTAGACTATATAGGATTAACACCAGAATATTGATTAAAAATAAAAAATTATAATTATAAAAGGGCCAATCCATCCAATAATATATTTTCAAAATATATAAAAAAATGGAGAGAACAAAAAAGATAAATAGAAAAATTCATAGTCATAGTCAAAGATTTTAACACACGTTCCTGGAAATACAGAAATAAAGATCTTTTATTGAGAGCATTTAGACAGTCCAATGAGTTTCAAAAATATTAATTGTTAACAACAATTTTTAAAAACTTTAAAAAAAAGATTTTTAATGTCAACCTGTCAAACAACTGAATATCTTTTTCTTTGTCTGAAAGATGAAGTGAAGAGGTGATCAAAACAATGTAAGGATAGAAGAGAATAAAAGAAATTAAATTATTCTCTACTTGGAGAAGCAGCATATTAGTAAAAAAAGAAGCCAAGAACATTATAACTATGCAAAACCTCTTAGAATATCTTGTCATATGTATTCTGAGGATGGTAACTCTCCCATACCTTTGATTTTCATGAATTTAGGGCATACTATTTTAAAAATTGTTTAAGGTTGTCAGATAATATAAGATTAACAGTATCTCTATTTGGACCCGAGTATTTAATCCTTTCTATTCTTCATTTTCATTTAAATTCTGATTAAATGCACACATACATGCTTACTAAAGCTATATTTTTGCATCCCTCAAAATGTTAAGGATACTCTTAATATTACCCAAACTAGGACACGTGAAAACACTAAATTGAAAACTATAAGGAAAGATCTAGGTCAGACGAGATCTGTGTCAAAAAGATCTTACTGATTCTCAGAGTTTCACAGATGCACTCCAAATGTGAGAGGGAGAAAGAGAGAGAGCAAGAGCCAGTGAGTAAGACAGCCAGAAAGTGTTACCTTCATAGATGGAAATGAAAGATAACAGGTTAGAAAACATTGTTTTTGTTTCAATCTGAAAGAAAAGAGAATTTAAAACTTTTCAAAGTTCTCTTTTACCATGCAATTAATAACTATCAAAAGCCATGAAAACCCTAGACTGTTACCGTCATCCCACAAAACACACCACAAAATGTGCTACAGAAATTTTTTTTTATACAAATCTATCTTTTACCTAATCAAACCAGGAGGATTCTTTAAAGAGAGCAGCTGACATGAGGGATCCTATTTCAAAACTTTATTATGATTATCTATAATTCAGATAAACAGACAATCATTGTATTTTTTTTTTTATTGAATCTGCTAGATTTGACATGAGAAACAAATAACTAAAATTCCTGTAATTACGCTGTCAAAAATCACCAGGCAAAAGATCAAGTATACTTTTTTTATATAGTGATATTAATGCCATCTATAGGTACAGAACAGTATGTATAAAATATAAGTCATTTCAAAATATAAACAATTGCTAGAATAATCTAAATTTAAATATCCAAAATAGTATTTTGATAATATTTCATTATAACTTCACTGTTTTCTTTACTGAAATTAATTACAATTTCTCAAGACAATAATCAATTTCAATCTTATTTCTTTTCCTTCTTTCTAACCCCACCTATAAAATGAAAATTTATTATATGGCCAGCATCTCTTCTATACTTCTTTTCTGGCAAAAACATCACACTCATTCTTATATTTCCTACTACTGTGGAACAATAGGCCCCCAAAGAAGTTTAAGTTGTGTGTTATTCTTTCACTTACAGAGATATAAATAATATATCCCAAGAAACTGACAGAGGGTTAGGCATACAACAAAGGGCTAAATAAGTGGTTTTGAATGAATGAATAAATGAATGGGAAAACTTTGTCATGGAAGCTAGCTTCTATGAAATAAAAGATATGAGCAGATTTTTTAAAAATTGCAATACTATATAACAGAAGAAAGAAACGAGCAATGTACATTTAGAATGGAAAATGTGTTAATTTAAAATGTATGTTTAACATTTACTCAAAAATATGTTGCATATATAAGAAAAAATTAAAACTATAAGAATTAGAATTTAGTATGTAAAATGAAATATAAAGTATAAAAAGAAGAAAATACAAATTCAAGTTTCAAGTAAATTAAAGTAATAAAGACTCCTTTTTTTGGTAATACAGCTGATAAAATATTATAAAGTATATGTTATTCCATCGGATAACAAAATCTTAATATTAGCCCTTTAAAAATAATTAAGTATTGTTGAATAAAGCATCCCAATGAATTCACATAATTGGATTTCAATTTTATACTATAACAGGAACAAAATGAAAGGGATCTGATATGGTCTGGATTTATGTCCCCACCCAAATCTCAGGTGGAATCAAAAGAGGAACCTGGTGTGAGGTGATTGGATCATGGGGGCAAATTTCCCCCTTGCTGTTCCTGTGATAATAAGTGAATTCTCATGAGATCTGATGGTTTAAAATTATGTAGCACTTCCCACTTTGCTTTCTCTCTTCTGCCACCATGTAAAAAAGGTGCTTGCTTCCCCTTTGCCTTCCGCCATTATTGTAAGTTTCCCGAGGCCATCCAGTCATGCTTCCTGTTGAGTCTGTGGAACTAGTCAATTAAATCTCTTTTCTTCATAAATTACCCAGTTTCAGGTAGTTCTTTACAGCGGTGTGAAATGGACAAATACACGATCCTACAACCTGCCACGCCACCTCGCCCGGCTAGCTTTTTGTATTTTTTAGTAGAGACGGGGTTTCACCGTGTTAGCCAGGATGGTCTCGATCTCCTGACCTCGTGATCCGCCCGTCTTCGCCTCCCAAAGTGCTGGGATTACAGGCTTGAGCCACCGCGCCCGGCCAAAGTGCATATTTTTAAATAAATATAAAATCATATCACTCAATAAGGAAACAATTTGTGGAAAATGAAGCATCAAGGTGCCTCAAGTTATACAAAATAGAAAATAGGTATGGTGGTGGCTGAATTTACTGGAAATATAAAAATTATGATAAAAAATAAGGTATTTCAAAATGTTATTCAAACTTATGAATGTATACCTTGTTGTATTAAAATATTATTAATATAAATACTGACTCTGTCATGGTATCTATCATAATTTTAATTAATTTATTTCATTGGTTCTTCAATACTTACGTTTTTTCACATTAAAAATATTTTTTCAATTTGTATTTCTAGCACAAAACCACAAGAAAAAATAACATCAGCACAGAGATACATGAAGGAAAGTCAACTGTTTCCCTCTACTCCTCTATTCTTTCTTAGGTAACATATGATACCACTGTGCAGTGTTTCTCATATACAAATACACAAACATATAAAAATATACTTTTTATAAAAATGAGATTATTTTATCTTCATTACTCTGTAACTTGTTTTTCTTTTAAAAGGATATAATCTCTTAAATAAAAACAAGAACACACAAAATTACACAGTTCTGACAGTTGGAAATCCAAAGCAAGTTTTTTTTTTTTTTTCCTAAGTAGGAACTCTTATTAACAAACACATCTATTTTATAAAGACAAGTAGGTTGTCTGGTAAGAAACAGATGGCAGTTAAATAACTAGAAATGCACTTCTGGGGGCCATAGGCTTGGCCCCTTAAAAGTTGTCTGAAAAATCACAGACATGAAGCATATTGATTAATAGGAGGAAAGACAGACAAATTTATTTAACATGCATACACAGAAGCCTTCAGAATGAAGACCCAACTTCCCAATGAGTTACAGAAACTTATATATAATTTTGAGGATACAGAGAAAGAATGGGGGATTGGATTCTGATAAGAGAGGTTATGGGAAAAGGGGGAAGAGGGATTCTATTGAAGGGCAATAAATGATTGCTAGCAAAAAAGATTGAATAGGGAATACAGATTAACTTGTAAATAGTTTTGTTTGGAATTTAAATGATCCTTGTCATTATGCTTGTAAGTTATACTCATAAAAAGGTCTACTGAGGTATGATCTCATCTTGGTCTTCTTTTTTTGCAATAGATAAGATAACAGGGAAGGGAAGAAAAAGAATATTGTTCTCCTTATTGGGTCTAGATCTTTTCCTTTGGGAAAGATAGTCAGGAAAGACAGTCAGAGACACCCTGAGGCTTCTTCAGTTCAGTTTGTCAAAATGCCATATTCTGGTATATCAGTTTCTCAGCTCCAACACATGCAAACAGACCACTGATTCTCAGACTCAAAAGTAACAACCCATTATTTTCAGAAGAAAAGTGCTGATAAATCTGATAATGTAGTATTTTAGTATTATTTCTACAATCACATACATTATTATAAAAGACATCACAAAAACTAGGAACTTTTGATTCCAGTAGCAACATGTGACTTCATTATATTACTGCATATTTAATTATCCTGAAATATGAAAATTATACTTCTAAATGTTTTGAATTTGTTACATTTAAATATTTAAGAAGTAAATTTGTTTATACACCTACAATTTTAAAATTTATTTATAAATTAAATTGCTACAGGAAAAAATTTTGCATATTAAAGTTGAAAAGAACTATGAGGGGTCTGAGATTTTACTCAATAACTGTAAATCAATTAGCATGCTCCAATTTCATAAATGCTAGCAGAACACTTGAGACTTTCTGGGTCAAACATAAAGGGAATTTATTATTCAGGATATAGCAGGTAAGCAGGAACTTAATCTTTTCATTGGTTCCGGTTGCCCATGCTATTTCTCATCCCCCAAGTTTAATGGACACTATATGAAGCAATCCAGGTGGAAGAACACACACATTGTGTTTGTGTCACAGCTAAATAACCTCAAGCTTAGGAACAACAATCTTTTAAATGTGTTGCTAGCAAACCTGCCAAAATTTGTCCTAGAAGTAGACATTAGCTTTCAAATTTGCTCTCTGTCCTAGAGGGGGAATGGTATCTCTGTCTTCCAAGTTATTTGCTTTACAAACTGTTTTGTTTTGTTTTGTTTTGTTTTTAAATTATACTTTAAGTTCTAGGATACATGTGGAGAACGTGCAGTTTTGTTACATAGGTATACACATGCCATGGTGGTTTGCTTCACTAATCGACCTGTCACCTACATTAGATATTTCTCCTAATGCTATCTCTCCCCTATCCCCCACCACCTGACAAATCCCGGTGTGTGATGTTCCCATCCCTGTGTCCATGTGTTCTCATTGTTCAACTCCTACTTATGAGTGAGAACATGTGGTGTTTGGTTTTCTGTTCTTGTGTTAGTTTGCTGAGAATGATGGTTTCCA